>NC_050577.1:135772581-135972581 GCF_011100635.1 Trichosurus vulpecula | reverse complement strand
ACACTTTGGATTCTCTTATATGAATTAATGGCTCCTATTTTTAACTCTAAGGAGTGGTTTAGCATAATTGTTAGAGGACTAGTCTGGGAGTAAGGAACACCTGGGTTCATGTTCTACTTCTAACACATGTAAGTTATTTGGTTATTAGGCAATATTTCATTCTTTGTATTTTCATCTCCAGTAGGCACATTATAAATGCTTGTTAAATTATTGATAAACAAAAGACTCCCTGAAATCCTAAGCTATGGATAGTTTGTGATATGCCTGGAAAGTATTCTCAAATGGAGGAAATCATGGGTCCTTGATGTGGCATTGCCATCAAATGCCAAAGTGACTCCTACATGCAATCTTTAGTTCCTTATTTCATGGTTGGAATGATGTAGAGAAACGTCTCTACCAAAAATGTAGTTGTCAGCAATAGAGAGGTGGGGGTTTTGGTGGGGGGAGTCTCAAAAAGCACAGTATTTTGACATACATAGGAACAGACATTCTTTTGAAACTGAGGGTTTCAAAATTGTAATTTTATTAATTGTACTTGTAATGCTTTCCATGACATGCTGCTCTGATTTCACGTATCAAGGACAGGATGTGTGAAACCAATGTACTGCAAATTTGAGGGGGAGAGGACAGAGAGGAGGATAAGAAAAGATGGGGTGGGGGTCAAGATAGAGAAGAAGAAGAAATGTTGAAAGTAGAAAATAGGAAAGAAACATTTCCAGTCTGGTGAAATGGAGTTAGCATTGGACTATGAGACTTTGCTCAGGACACTAAAAATTTTAGCCCAGGCTAGGGTAAACAACTTTGAGGACAAATCCAAAACTGCAGTTAGCTACTTACAAAGACCAGATTATGGACCTAAGGTTCAATAAATATGAGCTAGTGGAACAGTAATCTAATCCTGGTCATTTTCATTCCCTGAAAATGAACTGCCACAGTTTAATGCCCCATCTCTCAAGTCCAGGATTGTCAAAACAGTTCTGTGCCTTTCGTCATTGTCTCATTTGCTGTGTACTTCAAAAGTTCTCATTTCTACTAAATATTGGCTAAGCAATCTTTAAAAATGACTCCTGAGAGTAAATCTAGTGAGAGACCCATCTGATCCAAATCATCCAGAAGGTATTAAGGATGAAATTGATAAGATCACAGATGCAGAGACAGAAGGGAACTGTTATTCCATCTAGTACATTCCTTTAATTTTACAGATGAGGAAAGTGAGACCCAGGGAGGTAAAATGAATTGTCCGAATGGACACAGAATTTTCATCCAGGTTCTCTGATGCCAGGGTCAGACTCTGTCCACCATATTTCACTGCCTTGCAAGCCAATTTTATCCCTAGTTAGTCAAATTGGTCAGTGAGGTTGTGGTGATGTAATTAGTTGTTTTGTTTGTATGACTAAAATATTACATTTTAATTACATTTTTAGTAGGCTATAATTTAGACTTTGCAAACATTTGTCTTAATCTGTAAACTAAATCTAAAGTATTACATATGTGTGTATAAATGCATATGTACATGCATACAACATATATACATGTATGTATATATATATATATATATACTGAGAGAGAAAGAGAGGAGGGAAGGAGGGAAAGAAAGAGAGGAAGACAGAGGGAGAAAAGGGAGCATTTTTGATATCTATCTGTATAACTTGCTATATATGTATGTGTATACATGTACATACTGTACAGCTATAGTGATAACTGTGTGTATGTATGTATGTATGTATGTATGTATGTATGTATGTATGTATATACACACAGATGTAGATTTAGATGACATAGATGACAGATACAGCTTTTACTTAATCTTTCGATTTCCCCAGGCAATTCTCTAAGATTATAAATTGTGGGGCAGGTACTGGTGTGCATTAGAAGAAGTTCTTCATTGCCCCACCTCACAAACACACAGTGATGAAATCACTGGTCTGGAGGAAAAAAAAATAGATGGCCTGAAATTAATAAAAATAAACTATCCCAGGTTAATGTGTCATGTTCCTGGAAAGCCATGGCAATTTTTTTAGAATTTCAAATTGGAAATGTCGAAATAAGATTTTCTGGATTGTCTTTGCCCTCCTAAGTGTTCCATGAAAGCTTAGGGTATATTCAACACTAATTTAGTTTATGTTGACCAGTTTTTGTTCACCAGAGAATAGTATATAAGCTGGTGTAGATGTGTTTGAGACTTTCACTTCACCCTCTCTCATATTTATATCCTTTTCATGTTTATATTAGATGAGAAGGTATGGATGGGTTGAGATCTGAAGTGCTAGAAGAAAAGCATTGTGAGCCAGCAGAAACAGCACTGAAGTTAAAAGCAGAGGACCTAGGCTTGAAACTTGTCTCTGCCACTGAATATTCATGTGACCTTAGATTTACCTGGATCTCAGTTTTCATTTCTGTTAAAATGGGCTTTAGGTGAACTAAGTGCCCCCAGTGTTTAAATCAGTGGGGTCAATATGATGGTAGATTCATTGAAATAAGTACAAATTTTAGTACAGCCCCAGACTGGCTAAGTTTAGAGAGGTCCGTCTTGAGGTTGGCCAGATGAGGATGAGTTTTTCAGCCATAGCAACCCTAAAGATTATCCTCTAAATTGTAGTAAGGTTGTGATCTACAGTTGCAAAAACTTGCCCTCATCGACAAAATCATGTGTTCTAGAAATATTGATATGTGCGTGTGTGTGTGTGTGTGTGTGTGTGGATACATGCAAAATCTACATAAACAGGGCATATAATCTGGACTATGACTGGGACTGAAAAATTTGGTAGGGTCACTCCACCTGGGAGCAGGGAGAGAGGGGTGTAACAAAGCCATGGCAGCTTTGGGATGGATCCATACAATTTCATTTTATAAATGAGTTTTATTACAACAAATCAGAGCACTCAAAATCTTACATCCAGTCTTCCTTGACCCTGCTCTTATAAGATCACACACTGACACATTTTCATATGGGGACTCAATTCTTCCCCCCACCCTTAATTTTTTTTTTTCTGAGAGCAATTCTTGCTACTAACAAATGTTTATCTAAAAGGATAACATCAAAGGAAAGAGATTGAATGTGATATAGGACTAAACATTTGTTTTCCAATCAAAGACACCTTTTTTTTTGAGCAGGTAAATAGTATAGTAAGAGAAATCATTTAAAATTAGGTCACCAGAATAATGGGCTTTTCAGCAATTCTACTTACTACCGATCAAATGGTCCATGTCATACCTCCACCTCTTTTTATAATACAATGACATTTGAGACTACCTTCTTCCTCCTGACTATCAAAAGTCTGAAGAAGATAGATAGCTCTGCAGGAGCAGAGAAAATGTGTGTGGGCAACTACTTTCTTTCAAAAACTATTCTTAAAACTCAAATGAGGTCATATTAATTGAAGAATAGTGATAAGGTAGCCAAATGTGTATCAAACTTCACATGAAGTTGGCATTTTATAGACACCTATACCAGGGTTGAGAAATCATTTCAGAGACAAATCCAGTATTCTAATTCTGTCTCTTGATGGGAAGGAGGATTTGGTATGCAACACGAATTCTAAGTAACTCCTAAACACAAAGAAAGATGAAGTAAGGTTCCAATTCTTTTTGAAACATGTACACATTTCTGAGAAGCATATATGAGTAACTTTCTTTAGACATGCATTCACAAGCTTCTTCTAGGCCTGAGTTAGTCAAATGACCTGATATGTTACCAACTAGCAAGCAGTTACTGAATTAGAATTTCAGCAAACTGAAGGGACTTTGCCCCATTTTCTTGGAAGTGTTTCCTATTCCTTATCTCACAAATCTTCAATTTGCTGGCTTCCAAAGCACGTTGTATGATTTATCATCCATTCTAGCTAGCCTACTCACCTTGGTAGATTTACATTGCTTGGGTGTAATTGGTTGTAGTTTTGTTCTACTTTCATTTGATTTATGGGACTTTAAACGATTTTTTGTCTGCATAAGACTTAAGGATACATTTTAAAATAGAACAAATTAAAAGAAGTAAATAATTTCAGGGAAAATCACAGTAATACACCTGGGATAGCCTATTTAATCTTTGATGTGGAAAAATTAAAGAAAATTCCATAAATTCAAGAGATTTGGAAAAAAGCAAAGGAAAGTTAGGTTATAAATGTGCATAGATTAACTGAAAATGAAGATGATGGTGACTTGTTCATATGTGAAGTATAGATGAAAGAAGAAAGGAATCTTTTATTTTAATCTACCCATCTTTCTCTTCCTTCCTTCTTTCTTTCTTTCCTTTGTTCATTCCTTTCTTCCTTCCTTTTTCTTAAAGTATTACAAGAGTAATGCTTACGGGTATTTAAAGAATTTGCAGATTTTGTACACACTATGATAAAACATCTCGTCTTTTTCCTGGGGTGGGGAGAATTAGTCAAATTGTTCAGTATAGATATTGAGCAGGCTACCAACCAGCCAACTAGTTGATTGGTTGTTCAAATTTTCAGCTGATCATGTTGATTAAAGGCATAGTTTCAGAGTATGGAGCAGGCTTTTTAATTTGTTTTGTTTTGCTTTTTAAGAAATTTGGAGAGGGCCCTTTATCCTTAGAATTTTGAAACCTGTGCTGGGTTAAATATAGAAATGTGTTTTACATGACAATATTTCACTGTTCTTTTTCATGGTTTTTACTTATTTCCAATGCCTAGGATAATGGTACATTATCACATAGCAGGCACTTAATTGTTTTGGAATGCTGAATGAATCCTAAAATGCTGAAAAATTTAGCAGTAGTTATTGTTTAACATCTCCCTTTATTGCAACCTAACACTGTTACAGCAAAATGAGCCCAAGTCCTTAGCCTGTGCAGGGAATCAGTGAGGCTTTTATGAGTTGATTAAGGGATTCTCTTTGTACTTTACTTTAAACTATGATAGTTGTCCCAAATGAATTCAATACATACTCGTCTCCTTGTCTCCTTGTAAAAATACTCTCTGGGTGTATAGATATGTTATTTCATTTATTTTATTTTTACTCTAGACCCATGATTTCAATGGTGTAGGAAACTGTTGGTGTGAAACTATATCTACCAATGCAGATCAACATGTATTCTTCAATTTATAATCTTGGAGAGTTACCTAGAGCACTAAAAGGATAATTGACTTTACCAAGTGAACACAACTAATATGTCAAAAGTAAGTAGTGAACCCAGGTCTTTCTGATATGGAGGCCAACCCTCAATCCACTAGATTATATTGCCTCTCACATAATCATCTCATATAACTATTCTATCCATCTTTCTCTCTTTTTCTCTTTCTTTCTCCTCCTTCCTTCCTTCAATTTTCCTTCCTTCCTTCCTTCCTTCCTTCCTTTTCTTTCTTCTTTCCTTCCTTCCTCCCTTTGTTCCTCTCTCTCTCTCTCTCTCTCTCTCTTTCTGTGTCTCTCTCTCTCTCTCTCTCTCTTCTCTGTCTCTCTTCTCCTCTCTCTTTCTGTCTCTCTGTGTCTCTCTCTCTCCCTTCCTTCTTTCCTTCCTTCCTTCTTTCCTTGCTCTCTTCCTTCCTTTTTCCTTCCTTCTGTCCTTCCATCTATTACATAACAATGAGAGTACACCTTCATATAATGATAATATTCATTTTTTTAAACATGAAAATGTTATTTTGAACCTCTACAGATGATGCTTATACATATTACATTTTCTTCATTATTCAAAAAAATTTTTAAATCTTAGTCTAAATAAACTTAAAAACATAAGTATAAATATTACCATGCTAAAATATGTCTAGTATTACTTAACAGCTCTTGTGAAATTTTTTCTGAGTATAACTTTTATTATACCAGAGACAAAGAAAAAATAGTGAAAAGAACACTGAAACTGAAGGCAAAAGACATTTATTCTATGCCAGACTTTGCTACTAATAATTGTGGTACTATATAAAAGTCAGATTGCCTTTTGAGCATTAGTTTATTTTCCTCTTTAACAGAGACACTATTATCTAACCTGTTTACTTCACAGAGCTATTATGAAGATTAAGTAAGATTCTCATGTGAAATATAAAAGCATTTTGAAAACTCTTGAAGTACTATCTAAATAAGTTTAACATAATGATTACAAGAATGCGAAAGGTAAGCACAACAAGAAAAATGCAAGTGAGCACTGTTTAATTATGAATACCAAGATTAGTTCCCCAAAAGAGATTAGAAAATATATTTCCCTCCCTTCTTTTCAGAGGTGAGATATAATGGGCATGGAACATTACATATATTGTCAGACTTGGTTGATATGCTGGTTGATTATGCAAGGGTTCTTTTCTGTTTTTTATTCTTTTTTACGAAGTATGGTTCTATGAGTAGGAGGGGAAAGGAGGAGACAGAAGAAATAGAGAGAGAAACAGAGATAGAGACAGATATTTATTAGTGATAATGATGTAAAAAGAAAGGATAACAATAAAATTTTAAAAATAAATTAAAAATTACTATTATATTTATGGCTTGGAGTGAATAACGATCACTGGAAATTTTGAATCACAACAACCTCTAAATATATCTGTGTCTCACAAATGCTATTATTTGCCCATACATTTGAGTTTTTATTGGATTCATATAAAGTTAAAATATATTTGTTTTCATTTGGTTAGCAGCCAACAATCAATTCATATAATTTTGATAATTTATTTATAAATATCTGATACCTATGAAATGGTTTAAAGTTTGCAAACATTTTGCATGTATTAACTAATTTGATCACCCTACAGAAATAATAATAATTATTATTATTTCCATTTTTCATCTAAGGAAACTGAGACTCAGAGGTTAAGCGATTTGCCCCATGACCACAGAGTTGGAGGTGGGATTTTAATCCAGGGCTTCCAGCAGAGTGGTCCTTCTAATTCACTGGCTGCATTATTAATTAGTAAATTATATTGCCCTTTTTAAAATAATTAAGAATAGATATGAATTGGAAAGCATTTTGACCAGATTGAGTGAATTTAATTGTGAGTGAAATAAATGGGAAATCCAGTCAAACCAAGTTATTCAATTAATTGTTAACCAATTAGTTTAGTTTCAATTTCAAAATCAGCTATTGGCATAAATTAAGTTTATATCCATAAAACTGCTTTGAAAGTACTGCTGAATTCAGGTAAGTACATGCAATAATTGATCAGTCCTATTGGAAATATCAGTAAAATTCCTCAGAATCTACTTCATTATACTGGTGGGTGAATGCCACTAAAACAAACAATTTAGTAGCCCTGTATTGTCAGAGATATAGAGTCATCTCAGAATTAATATTTCTTTTGCATAACATTCTATTGTCAGTAGAATTTATACAAGTGTTAACATGTATTTGGAAATATATACTTGTATATTACTAATGGGAAATAATTTTTCTAAGAAACTCTCAATCAGTAGTTTACTTTGAGAAATCCATTTTGCAACCAAGCATATGAATTCTGTAATTATGAAGCTACTTCCTAGTTACAATTTATTGCACATTTTTTGATGAGGACCTAATGTTGGTTATTACTCAGACAATTAACTAACTTTATTTTGAATTTACTGCAAAACAAACATTATCCTTTTTAAAAAATAAATTGGGTAGAAGTAGCAATTGCAAATATGGGCTGTTCCCAGCAAATAAATGAGATTTATTTGGCACTCTATCAAGTAACTTGACATTAGAATGTACCATTGATGAGGGCAGAGTGGGGCCTGTTTTTCATTGTCTTTATTTCAGTACCTAGCATAGTGTTTTGCACATAGAAAGTGTTTTATAAATGTTTGTAGCATTGACTATTTTAGAATTTTACACTAAAGAAATATGTGTAAGCTTTTATTCAGCATTCCATTTTAGGTGTTGATATAGCAGACTATCTGCCATTTTGAAGTAAGGCCAGGGCCAGTGGTATGCTGAAGCCAGTGCTTATTGGCTAGCTAACCAAGCTGATTGTTAAATATTCAGAGTGTCCATTTATACCTTGGGATCAGCAAACTACACATCAAAAAAGTGATGGAGAAAATAGTAATAATGCAGATGAAACTTAAAAGTGCTTACATTTTCAGAGAACTCGATGGTAAACATTTACCAGAATACCTTTGCCAACCACTGAAACTAAACTCTTACTTATCAGCATTCTTTCAATTCAGAACTGTCTTTTAGCAGGTGCTACAATCCTATAATGAATCTTTATTATGATGATCCAGTGGCACTGAAAAATCCTGAATTTCCATCACAATGATAAAAAAGATCAAATTATGTTCTTTATAGTCTTAGTGTTAACTATATCTTAGTTTAACCTGAGTCTTTGAACACTATTAATCCTTCTATAACCTTCAAAAGAACATTTACTCCATTTTCTGGATATTCCATTCGGCAACCATGTTGGAAAACAGAGGGTTTTCATCCTCTTGTTTGTTCGGGTTTTTTAGGATTTTTATTTTATTATTATTACTATTATTTATCTTTAGCTAGTTTGTAGATAAAAATTATATTAAACCAAGGATAGTTGACTTTATATGTCTGAGGGGAATAATGGACCTAGACAGTTTTTAACTTGAAAGTAAATGCGGGATTCCCAATCATGGTGATAATGTCAGTGTACTGTGAGATCCCTTTTTAAAAGTCAAGTAAGGGAAAGATGTACCAGTGGATATATATGTGTGTGTATGCATGTATGATGTATGTATGTATACATACCTACAAATATAAACATATATATTTTAAGGGAAAAATCTGTGACTTGGCCTGTGTTATATCCAGATCTATGTAATAACGAGCCATATTTTAACAGGATCTTACTGTTACTGTTCTTTCCCAATTTTGTTACTGATTTATAAGTACGTATATCAGTACTTGAATTTTTTAAAAGAGTTAATGTTATGCTGCTCTAGTTTAGAAGTATTCATTCAAAAATAATCTTGATAATATGAATCAAGTATGTTATTCATTTTACCCCAACTTATTTATTTCTGAAACAATTGTGCAAATATGACAATAACTATTAGATATTTTCAGTTTATTCTAGTAGATGTCCTAAGTTTTACTTGTAAAATTTAAATATTATATTCATGATATAAATAATAATCATAATGATAATTTATAGTAAGTTAAAGCTCACTTAGTTGAGAGCTTATAAATCATTTCAGTTAACCAAAAAGACATTGATATAATCAGAGGTTACACATAGCATTGTTCCTTACCAGTAATATAATTTAACATGACTAAATTTGAGATTTTTGATAAATTGGAGGCATTATATAAAAGAAATTATAAAGTAGGGTGGGTAGTATATAAATTTCATCACATTACATAGAGGTAATCTATTTCATCATTCTTGTAGTTTTAAAACTGAATTTTAATGTGTCTGTTTCAGAAGTTTAGTGAAGACAAGGAGAAATCAGTTTAATTCAGTAGTTCATTTTTCTTCGCACTATCTTTCCACACTCAC
Source organism: Trichosurus vulpecula (assembly GCF_011100635.1). Classification (NCBI taxonomy): domain Eukaryota; kingdom Metazoa; phylum Chordata; class Mammalia; order Diprotodontia; family Phalangeridae; genus Trichosurus; species Trichosurus vulpecula. The sequence continues at coordinate 135,963,186 of NC_050577.1, read as the reverse complement.
AAACACTTAACTTCATAAGTAAATCTATGATTATGATGAGCATTAAAGAGAAACACAATTTCAAAGTTAAGGAGTGAAAATTCGTAATTGTGTAAGATACTTCTCCAATTCTCTCCCTCCCGCTCTCCCTCTCTCTCTCCCTCTCTCTCTCTCTCTCTCTCTCTCTCTCTCTCTCTCTCTCTCTCTCTCTCTCTCTCTCTCCCTCTCTTTCTCTCTCTCCCCCTCCCTCTGTCTCTCTCTCTCCCACTCTCCCTCTGTCTCTCTCTCTCTCTCTCTCTCTCTCTCTGTGTGTGTGTGTGTGTGTGTGTGATGCCTAGATATCTGTGAGAATCTGTTGGTTTGTCTGATAAGTTGTCTTTATGGCCAAGAAAAAAAAACTTTAATCTAGAGGACAAAATTAGTATCAAAATGGTTTTCTGCACAGAACAAGGTTTTGTATAGTTATTTCATTTTCTGATTTTCAGAGGTCTTGCATTAAATGAGAAACCTCAGTCAGTAGCTCCTGCATTTGCCTGTTTCTGGTGTTAATTATCTTTTGTTTGCCCTTGATAATCCTGAGGTTGGTATGCAGATGATATGAAGGCTGCAGAATCATCTCAAAGTGTAAAAAACAATGGCATTGTCAATTCTGCATCACAACACTTTATAAATTATGAATGTTATCCACATTAAGGAGAGTGGTAGACTTTTAAAATTACTTCCATGAATAGATTAAATTACAAGTATTATTACATTTCATTTTATTAAGTGCATCTTAGTAGTTATTAGAGCAAATGAACATGTTCTCTCAATTACATAATAACATTAGAACTAAAAATTATGCATCAACACTCCCAAATGCATAATGCAGCATTGTATATTAATCACTCTAAACAATATTTTTCAGTTTATATGAAGGCAATTATTACCTATTGAACAATAACATTATTTTATTGGTTTGTTAAAATTCATTTGAAGAACTACCTTTTCAAAAGAAAAACCTTTTTTCTGAGTATTTTAGGCTGGGTTCAATTTCCTCCCAGAAAAATAAGATATAGGGAAAACTCTGCTTACATTGGGAGACTTCTCTTTTTAAAAAATATGAAATAAGTTCAGATGATAATAGAGAAGAGCAACTGCTGAAAGCTTTACTAATTTAACTCTTTGAATGAAAGGAAAAATAGTTGGATCATTTGTTTATCAAAGTTATGTTCACTCATTTTGACAGGTTTAAGGGTTATATTTCAATGTTATGATAATAGCTACTCAAAAATGAAGTGTTACTATTAATGAATTTGCGGGAAATAGTTGTTAGCTACAAATATGGATTCTATCTAAACAAGCCTATGTGATCACTTAAACAATAGTATTCTGGTCCTCAGAGACACCTGAGCGACATTGCCTTTTTTAAAAAAAAAAACAGAAATATTTCCATTTATCCAATTGAATCCAATCCACATTGAGTACATGCTTCATTCCTAGTTTTTCTCCCTTTTCATTATGAATGGTTATAATTTTAAAAGCTTGATTACTGCACACATATGCTGGGTGCTTAATTTGGTTGTTAGGAATTAGGGTTTGTATTTTCTTAGTAGTGATTTTGCTTTGACTAGCTTCTTATCTATGTCAATGCAATTCTGATTTTAATCAGAATGTAACTTAGCAGTTGTCAATATCAACATGTGAATGCATGATTGCACAAAATATTTATGCATTTTATAGTGATGATTATTTGAAGATGACAATTTTATCATTAAATAATGCATATAATAAACATGTTTATATGTGTATGTGTGTATACATATCACATATATATCCAACTTAATAACATTTATTTTGAAAACAAATGTATTAATATGAATTTTAAGTCAAAAGTATCAGTATCTTAAATTTGGTCTTTTTATCATTAGTGCTTTAACTATATATTACAATCTATTTGATTCAATGAACAGATTATTGAAATGAAAATAAAATCATGTGTTCAATGAGAATAAGAGAGGCTTATTTTGCAATGGAATAGCATTTCAACTATGCCTCTTCAGCACTTTCTCTATTAACATCTCTATGAGTTTAATTTTTTAAATTCTTTTAACTTGACTTTTGAAAGTCTTTTCAGTTTTCTGAGGGGTTGCTATTTTATTTACAAGAAATTGTCAGGTGCCATCAGTGAAAGCATTTTATATGAAATGCTGAAACTTAACTATTTTGATTATTTTTAGTAGCAGTGTGAGTTAAGAACAGGTTTTTTCTCTTTTGTCATTTTTCAGTGCATAAGGGGAAAAAACGGCCTGAGGATTCTTGGTGACATAAAGGATTTTGGACTCTGTTTCTATTATAACATGTTGAAATGAACAGTTTCTAATGTCGTTTTAAGCACTTTATATAAAACATTTTTTTTGCCCTCTAAAGAACCTGAACAGATTGTAAGGCACATAGTAGAACCAATTTTTTTTTTCTTAAATCTGCTCCTAGGTCCTTTTGTTCCCTTCTTGCTCACAAAAAGTTTCAGGTATGAAAGTGTTAATGGTTTCCTTAAAATTACTCCTATTTAAAAAGAAAAAAAAATCTTATTTCTTCATATTAGATTCTTGTTATTTCTTTCATATTAGTTATCATTCTTTTAAAAATTCTATTCTTATGAGATGAACTTGGATTTGTTCCTTTAACACTGACTCTTTAAACAGGGTCTTGATTTCTGTATTAATGAATTGAGAAAATGACATCAGGTTCTTAGGTAAGTGCTATAACCTCAAGTCATACACATTTGTAATATAATATCTTGCATTAAGGAGAAATAATATTTGGTCCATTCTCACTTAAATGTTACTTTTGAAAAGTAATTAGTAAGATATAATATACTGTAGGCAGCACACAAAAAATTATGTAGTGGTTTCAAATCTGCCCTTTGATCATCACTAGAAAAATTTCTACTGGGAAATGAGAGCCAGACATAATTCACTAAAATTACACTGAACGCCTTCTAATCAATACAGATAAATCTACTGTTTGTTGTTAAATCGATCTTCTCCTTTATAGAGATATATTGTCCTGATTGTTTAGGGATAATTATTTCACAGAGGATTTTTATGATGATCAGTTGAAACCAGGAAACAGAAAACTTGACTCAGAGCCTGGGAATGACTACAGTTTCAAGTGCATTTGTCTCTTTGCATTTGGAGCTTGGTGATATCAATACTGATTTATATCATTTTGTGCAATGATGTTTTACTGAAAGAAATTGAGTGAAGCAGATTTCATTTTCAAAATGAGCAGCCTCTGTGTTTGTTTTTCTTTTATAAAATTGTCAGGCCTTGCCAATATAAATATTCACTAATGCAGACTTTCTCTTTCTGCTTTTATCACTTAGCCTGATTCCTTGGCAGGGATCACACTGAAAAAGTCCAGATAACTTTTTTTTTCTTGGTAATACAAAAATGTTTAGACTACAGAAACAAAGGTTGAACTCTAGGGATTACTTAAAGTGGTGTTTCTGAATTATTTTTAAACATATTACAAAAATAATATTTACATATTTATGCATATATGTATCCAACTCTCCCTGCTCAGTTTCCATATATATTGTGAAAATATTGTGACTCTTTTCAAAAGTCACTCTCAAAATACAGACCATTTAAGCTGAGGAGATGAGGGGCAAAGGATAAGAAAGAAAGTATAAAGGTAATAGACACGCTTGTTGTAATGTAATACATTAAAACACTTGGGGAAAATTGACAATCAAATGGAAATCAAGAATTGTAACCAAACTGAAGTCATATGTTTGGTAAGGTAACCAGTGTTATAGCTATATGAATGGATAATAAATCTAAGTTCTGTGACGTTCTACCACAGATTCAGCCACCCAAACCTTTTTTCTTACTAAGGATATAACAAATCACTTAAGTTAATGTATAGTTGAGAAGAGTTATGATAAAAAGATCACATTACATGAGTTTGCTTTTTTAAAAAAAGTGTATACTTTTCCAAATAGTGACAATAGCAGTTTATATTTTTAGTGGCCCTTAATTGCTAATGTGTAACAAAATGTTTTCTTTTAGCTTAATGTCAGTTTCATTGGTATATATCTAAGAGTTCAAATGAACACTATTATTCAAATACATTTTTACAATCTGTATTGAAATAAAGTTTTGACCGATCTATAGAAGGAAGATCAAAGAATTGTTTTGTCTCTAGTGTTGTTTTCTGAAAAGGAAAACCTTACTAATATTTTTTCAATTCAGGAATGTAACATTTTATTTTATTCTATTATTGCTTTGTTTTCATTTTCAAAAAGTATGTCATATTAAAGATGGTCAATTGTGCTGTCAAAACGAAAGGAATTATAAGCTCGATATTCCAAATTTTGTCTAAAGTCAAACAAAAGATAATATATGAAAATTAAAAATGGCAACTGGTGTCAAAGAACAATTGTGGGACAAGTGATTATGCCAGTATGACACTATTTTCTTATGCATTTTGAATTTTTGTTACTCCTAAGTGTGCCACCATTCATACACTTCATGTCGTTAAAAAAAAGTTCTCATAGAAAAACTTTCAACTAAGAGAAAGATAATTTTTCATTGTGCCCACTCCATACTTCGAATCACTGTTGCAGTGGATGGCACCACAGTAAATATAGCTTAAGGAACTGCAGACTGAGTGACTAGTTATAACTTCCAAGTAGAAAACGTGTTTCCGTGTTTAAAACAGAAAAAAAAAATAGGTGACAACTTCTCATTGTCCTTCTGCTGTCATGTTGCTTCCTGAGCTGTGTATAGTATTGTGGTAATATTGAAATTTCGGAAGCGTACGTCTCCACTGTCTTTGATGTACTACATTTGACCTGACCCTAGCACTGTGTGTAGAAGAAAGCTGCAAGGTAATTCCTGCCTTGATTTCTTTGACATGGGTATAAGTGAAATAAAATGATCCAGTTTTATTTAGAAAGGAAAAATTTAGTAGAAGACAAAAAGCACACTTTTTAGACAATTGGCATGTATATATACAAAAACTTTTCACTTAATGAGTTCAATATATGGATGATATAAATCATTTAAACTTGGATTGTGTTCACAAAGATTTTATTTCAAAATTTAGAGGTTAAAATTTAACTCTTCAATCTAACTCAAAATTATTTTTAAAAAATTCATGACGGTGGTTACTTTTTCTCATGGAAATGTGATAAGGCCAGAAGATATGCTTTGAGGTCACAGGCCACAAGTAACCTTATACATATTAACAATTCTGCTATATATCAATGCACCAAGATTTCAGCAGTCTCTGGAACATTAAACCTTCTGTCATTCTTGTCCCCACTGAGTTTGATTCTGCTGAGGTTTAGTGGAATTATAAACACATATGAAAATATGCAGAATATATTTCTTTTTTGAAGTGATTATAATGTGATGTTTCTGCACTGCCAGCATTCATAATAAAGCAAATGTGATGTTTCGGGTGCAATATGACATCTCCAGTAATCTTATTAACATGTAAGCAGCATAAGACAAAACATGCACTGTTTTACCTGCTTTCCTTAAAGGCACAGAACAAATAGATTTATTAATGCAAACTTTTGCAATCTTTTGCAGCAGACACTGCCAGGAAGTTGGGAAATCCTTATAGTCTGCAGACACAGTTTTGTCAAATGAAACGGTTTAACATTTGTTAAGCTCTCCCTTACCAATAAAACAATAATACCCCCAAGGAAGTGTAGTTTTTAATCTATTGATCATTTTTTGAACGCCAAAGAAGATGAATGACAGTGAGCAACATTTACCTGACACCCCTGAACATTTCACAGAGACAAGTTGATATGAGTTTGTATAAATACTAATATTAAGCAGAATTAGCTTTGGAAAAAAAATAAAGAAATTGTACTGAGGTGAAAATTGTCACTGTCAGGAGAAATGAAGTTATATCAGAGAACAGTGACATACAATTTTCTCTAGAGTGTTTTTAATAAAAATAGCTTTTCTTTGAATATTTTGAAGTCAAACATGAGAGGCAATCTGTGCGTTTGTCAGAGTTTGAGAGTGTGAAAAATTGCTGCCTTAAATCATTTAAGCTCAAAAGCAACTTCTTCCTGCTGAGATAATTTCACATTGACTTACCGTGCAAACCCTTCAGGCATTCCAGCTCAGAGCAGAAGTTTTCAAGGTAAAAACATAGAGAGAGAACATGGGAGAAGCTGGGACAAGGATCAGCAGCAACTCCAGGCGTTCAGGCAGATCTGACTTTGATTAATTAGAGAGCTACTTTTCTATTTCCACATGTACTCGCCTGATGGAAAGGCAGAGTGGACCCGGGATACACAAACTTGGAGTTGACTCTGTTAGATATCAGCAGGTTTTGACATCCCTCCACAGAGCTTGCAGGATATCTGCTTAGGAGGACTAAATTGCTGGAGCACACTTTTAATTTATTCCTTCTCTAATGCAGAGGAATTGTCGGAACTGCGATAGACTTGATTTCCATCGGCGAATAAATCAGTTACTGTAAATGTTTAGGTTAGAGGAACGTGCGACTACGGTGCTGCATAATGATGGATGAGTTATTTAACTATCGGTGCTGTCTTTTAGGCAAGTTGGTGATATAACTCTTTGTTTTCCGATGATGAGTATTTAAGGGACTATACCCTGAGAGACTTTCTTTTTGTTTTAATTTTTTTTAAATGTCCCCTCTGTTTCAGATGCCTTTCATTGTCCTGGGCCTTCCTCCCCGCACCCCATCTTCGTATTAAAATCTGCCTTTATCAACATTATTTTAAAAGGAAACAAAAGTCATTCCACCCATTTTATCGAAAACTTGAGAAATAAAAACTGAGTATTGTTCATTTTGAAAAAGCTGCTATCTTCAAACAAGTAGAGAATTAATATAATTAAAAGCTCAAAAAGCTTACTTTAATGGCATTTGTTATCATTTAAACTGTTTTATCTTCTTATTCCTAACAACGTAAACTCATTTGGAAATGAAGACACTTTATTACATGCATAGTTTTATACAAACACACACACACACACACACACACACACACACACACACACCACCTTGCATATATACGGAATAATGAAATCTGATACCACCATTGATGGCTATTTGTTTCCTCCAATAAGAGAAAAAAAAACCTTTCCTCGTCCATAAGATTTGTCAGGATCCTAAACTTAGATTTATTCTACAGAGAATGATTTTTGCTCTTGAATATTTTTGTGACTGAAGACACCTGTTCTTGAAAAGTTTTGCTTCATCAGGAGAAAAATTAGTTGATTGTTTCTTTCCTTTCCTGAACTTTTTACTTTTGCTTCTTCCCTAATTTCCTATTTCCAAGTGCCACCAATTGTAGCAGCCAAGTAGCAACTTTCATGAGAGTCCTGGTAAATATGATTATTATCCAGGCTCTGGGAAAAAGAACAGGGAGGTGAGGATGACACTGTTGCTCCATAACAATTCTTTCATCCCTAGCATAACTAGTAGTATGAAAGGCTAACACACTGATAACACAGTGGTAGCTTGTATTTTTATACTCTTTTGAGTTTTGGAAAGCTCTTTTTTTACATGAATTATTTCACAATATCCCTGTGTGGTGGGTGCTGTTTGTATACCTGTTTTCAGATAAGGAAACTAAGACTGAGAAAAGTTAAGTGACTTGTCCAGGGTCAGGGAGCTAGTGGTTGTTTGAGTTAGAATTTGAACTCTTAACCTCTATGGCTCTAACCACTGTGTCACCTAAATCCCCAATTAGTCTTTTAGAAATATTAAAATAGATATGGAAGTAGTACTTAACACCAGTCAGTAACTCTCAGGGAGATGATCTAGTGCAGGCAGCCCAGTATAGTTGATAGCATTTTGGACTTCAAGACCTGCTTCTAAATCTTGCCTCAGATACTCTTTAGCTGTGTGACCCTGGGCAAGTCACTTTCCCTCCGTGTTCCTCCAGCAACTCTCTGTGATACTCATCATAGGGTGGTATTGAATTGTAGAGTGCCTTGCATAACAGGCCAAGGGGTCTGAACATTCGTCAGTGGGCAATAGGGAACCATAGCAGATGTTTGAGGAGAAAAAGTGGCACAGGCACATTCCCTGCATAAAAGGAGACTGTAAAGAAGGCAAGGAGAGAAATTAGAAAAAAAGGAAGCTGGAACAACCCACACCAAACCTTTCTTCCTGCCCTTTGCTGTCCTTATACATGATTTCCCCTCCCACCCCCATTTATAAAAATCATTCAGTTTCCATGGCTAGATCAGACCAACAATCACAAAAGAGGCATTGCTTCCTCCTTTCATCCTTGTTGCCTTTCTTCTTACCTCTTTCTTTCCTTCCTTTTCCTTCTCTTCCTTCTTACCTCTCCCTCTCTCCCTCCCTTCCTCTCTCCCTTCTTTCCTTCCTCCTTCCTCCCTTTCTTCCTCTTTCCCTCCTTTCCTTCTTCCTCTTTCTTTTCTTCCTTCCTGTGTCCTTCCTTCTTTCCCTTCTTCTTTCATACTTCCTTCCTTCCTCAAAGGTACAAAGCACTGTAGTTTTTAAACAACTGGTTGCTAACCTCCAAATTTTTCTGAAATGCAGAATTTGTGTTCTGTTCTTTTCCCTTTTATAATAAACTGAATTTTCCCTTTAGGTTCCAAATAGATCCATTTATTTTTAAAAGATTTTTTGTAGCCTATGAAGATGTGGCTAATTCTTTTCTTATTTTTCTTTTCTCTTGAGGGCCCAATCAATTTTTAAAAGTGATACAAATTCAGTGTAATTAGAGGTTTTCTTGAAAACAGAACTGAATACAACTCAAAATTTTACCTTCTACAACATATGTGTGTGCATGTATTCCAGAACCCCAATGTAGTAAAACTAAGGAACATCTCTCAGATTTCACTCTATGTGATTGGCCTAAGCAGCAACATCTTAAACTTTGAGGAGGAACAATGGTATTTTTTCTTCTTTCTCAACTCATTTATCTTGTCTTCATACCAAGTTGTCCCATTTCCCTCTCCTTTGAAATAAGAAAGCTGTACAGTATTTAATTCAAGAGTCAGTGACTTATGGCAATCTGAATGCAAAGCTAATGCAGGCCTACAGGGAGATTTATACTGGCTTTCTGTTCACCCAGTACTAAAGACAACACAGCTGAACCATGGGGATGTGGAGGGAGCCAGCAGGGTCCTTGGGCTGGGAGAACTCTCATTCAGTAACAATGTAAAAAGAAGAGAATAATCTGTTTATTTTGAAGACAGTCATCATAATTTTGCAGAGGCCTACAATTTTGCGAGAAGGGAGGAGAGGAATCAGGTCAAACTGTGGATGCAGGGTTACAATGTGACCTCAGTCATCTTTGTTGACCCCACGCTGTATGGTGACACTATATTTGTATCTTGACACCGGTATTAATGTTTTCCTCAAGGGTATCTTGTGACCCCCCTGATGGCAGTGAATGTGTCATGACTGGAGTCATCTTGAAGAGCAGCTGCACCTTTAGGTTCAAAGGGAGCCACGTCCCTGCTAAAACTACCTCAGTCTACACTTCCTAATAGGACATGCCCTTAAGAGGTCAGGAGTAAGAACTATATTAACCAAAAAAATATCACATGATCACTTTTAAAAGTCTCTGCCTACTGTGGGCCTCTTCTTGGGAATTAGTAAGGCAACATTCCATCTTTGTGAAAATCAATTCCTCTTCCCTATTAGTATGCTAAAAGAAAAGATAGCAGAATTTTGGCTAATCGCTTTTGTAAGGTTGCTAATGCCTGATCAGTAAGCAAGGAGTCGTATCCCTTAAGATCGCCTCTACCAGAAACTGATATGCCATCTAATTTAATTGTTAATTGATTGAAGGATTTCAGATCAATAGAGGAAGGATTTCTTTATTGTATAGTATCAGCCAGAGCTATACCTAGGCTAGGTGATGAGTTTGGTTCCAGGATGTAGAAATTTAGGCGGGGCTAATAACACAATCTTTTAGCTTCATAGAAACAAATAGGCTTAATACCTAATTAGAAATAAGAACTATTTCAAATAGAAATATGCTGGGTGGAGCATACTTTTTCCCCTGGAAATTGGTAAGTTTTCCTTTCTCCAGAAAATGAAGAAATAAGGTTTCTTTTTTACTCATTCATCTAAATTTCTTTTTTTTTAAAGTTGGTTTCAGGACATTTCCTTGTTTGTTCTGGTTGTGTTTTGGGAAGCTGTCCCCAGGCATAGCAAATCTTAGTTACAGTTCTAGTATAAATTCACTTTTATGACCAACATCTTCCTCTCTGACTGATAGTCTGGCTTCATGTTGGACTGGAAAATTACACAATGATCAGTTTTGTCCTTTTGCTCTTTCCATTTACAGTGTCAGTGCCATTGTGTAAATTATCTTCCAACACTCTGCATCAGTTCATATAAATCTTTTGATGCTTCTCTGTAAGACTTTGGATTTGTCATTTCATACAGTGTACTAATATACCATTGCATGCATACATGTAGTACACTTTTTAAGCCATTCTCCATTGATTGAGCATTTTACTTTTTTTAAAGTTGTTTGTCACCATATAATGCGCTACTATGAAGAGTTTGGCATAGATTGGACTCTTCTTTTCCCTCTGACCTCTTTGAAGTATATGCCTAGCAGAGGAATGTCTGGGTCAAAGTGTAGGAACATTCTACTCACTTATTTTAAAAAAAGAAAAACATAAAATTCCTTTGCAGAATGACTGAACCAATTCACCTTCCATCTTTTTATATGTAAGGAAAACAACTATCAAGAAACTGTAGAACTTCTAGAAACCTTGGCAGTTATGATCTCTATCCTCAATGTATTAGTGCCATTTTCCATGCATGAGAAAATCTCTAAGTAATAGATTCATAGTTACATCCTTTGTGGAATAATTCATTCTTGATATATCTGAAGACCATTAAAAAGTCACTTCTTGGACTTCTCTTCTCCAAGCTAATCTCAGTTTCTTCATTTCCACAGGTCCTATATTCAAATCTGTTAATCATCTTTGCTCTCCTGTGAAGCTTTTCAGACTTATCCAAATCCAACCATTATGAAAGTCCAAGGAGACTGCTCAAGAGACTCTCATCAGGAGAGAACTACTGAAGAGAAATATGATCAGGTGGAATTAGGAACCACTAATAAAGCTTAACATCTGGGGGGGTGGGGTGGGAAGCGAGCAGTCCAACATCTCTTGCTCTGAAAGGAAAAAAATAGATTCCAATAAAAAATATTGTAAGTGAGTTTAGTTTTTGGAGAAAATTTTTTTTAAAAAAATTTAGCTTTTCTTTCTCTAGATACTTATTGCTAAGTTTTGCTGAACAAAGTCACCCCGAAATGTTAATAGTTTAATTTCTCTAGCTTTTTGTCTTAACACAATTTGGTGTGCTTCTTCATTGTTACTGCTCTAACTAATCTTTAATTATGTTTACTTTGAGCAGATAAATATAAGTGCACCTGTTTTTAAATCAGCCTTTTAGTTTTCATGATCGAGAAGTAATTTTTTTTAAATGTTTCTGTTTTATCCTTTCAATTCCTTTTCAAGTTCAGCTTAAAAAAACCTCAAATGTACTTTGCTATGCATTTTTTCCTTAGTTTTTAAGTCCATGTATATATTTCAGGAATGATTTAACCCACATGTTTTTATTCATTTACACTCTATCATGATATGTAGGAGAAATGATTTAATGTCCAAGAAGCCTCATTTTTTAAGCTTTCTTTTAAGAAAGGAATCCCATTTTCTGGTGGTATTTAAATGGAGCTTGAAAGTAGAAAGATTTTGTTCTCAACTCAGAGCCTGTGATATTTTAATGGAACTCTGTGTTATATATCAGCTTTATGCTTTCTTAAAATGATTTTTTCCCCTAGCATATCAGTCTCTCCCTCTGATTGGCTGGTTCCTCCCAGAATCTCACATTTAAGAAGAAGGCCCAGGCCAGCTGTATATTCTTTCCTCTCTAGGCTGCGTTGATTCATCTCTACAGGACTTTCTCTCCTATTGTCCTGGAGACCTGTACCTTCACACCACACACACACACACACACACACTTTCCCCAATTTTTCAGTTCCATTTTATTTCTTGTCTTCCCTCATCAGAATGTAAGCTTCTTGAGGGCAAGGGCATTCTTTGTTCTGCTTAAATTTGTATTCCCAGCACCTATCGCAGCACCTGGCACATAGTAAGCACTCAATAAACGCTTGTTGATTCACCGTCACTTTTGATTCACCAATAGAAAACTCTATATAAATATATTTGGCTAGTGTCCCACCCCTATATTTTTCTCTGGCTGATACCAAGCACATCAGGAAATGATTAAGAGAAAAAATGTGTTGGATGAATTGTATATAAATTGGTCTGCATATTTAATCAGATTTCTCACCTAACTAAAAAGGAAGAGCTCTAGAAAACATGATTAAATCCAAATATATACATATTGCTATATACCTATCTAATTCATATACATTATATTTCCCAAGTGGAGCCTACTGGGGGCACTAACATAGCCTTTAGATTCTCTGTCAGGAATTGTTATCACTGTTCATAAAATAAGAGTCATTCCCTAGAAAGACCACAGGATCTCATTGACTGGGGAGGGGAATGTGTGGTGTCTACTGCCATGCACTGCTTTAATCTTATTCTCCTCTCTCTCCCCAAATCAAGGTTTGTGGTATAGTTTCTGGCTTCGAATTATGCCTCTGACGCATATGGGATATGCGACCCTGGCAAGTCACTAACCTCTTCGTCTAGGCAACTCTGACCATAGGTTTCAGAGAAAGTGGTGACCTGCTTTGGTAAAGGGAGTTTCTTCATTTGGGAGTCCCCTAAACTAATACAAACTTAAGTCTAATTCATATCACTAGTTCCCTGCAGGCAAAATCAACCCTTGGGGAACTACATCTAGTGTTACTCACAAACTGCCAAGACTCCTACCTAATATCCCTCACAGCAAATTGGCAGAGATCTAATTCTGGAACAAACCCACTAGCAGCCCTTAGCTTCCATTCCACGCAGTTCCAACAACTACACAGTGTGTGCATCCTCGAGCTCTCCTATGAGTGTACTTCATAGAATCATGAATCCAGAACTGCAAGGGACCTCATAGACTGTCTGGACCAACTCTTTTGTAAGGGGGAGGCAAAGAAGACCCAAGGAAATTAAGTGATTTACTCAAAGTCTCATAGGTAATTAGTATTGGAATCAGGACTTGAACCCAGATCCTCTGTTTCCAGAATCTGGGTTCTTCCCCTTGTTCCCCTAGAGGCGTTTTGGTCAAATCACACAGGAGCTGGCTTCCTAACACTCACTCTACTGATCTACCAGCCTCAGGAAAACATACCAATCATTCCTTTTTGCTTTGGGATGGTCACTCTACAGTCAGAGGAAATGATGACTACCACCAACAACAAACCCTCTTTAACTCATGCACACAAATAGCCTCTCTTTAGAATCTTTGACACACACACATAATAACATTCACATATATTCAGTTCAATAAACATTGATCTTTGCAAATCATTATAGAAGATACTGGGGAATGAGACGAAAATTATAGATAAGGAATGGGCACTCACCTCTTGAAGGTTATAAGCTAGTTATTGTTGCTTGTTTTTTAATCATGTCTGATTCTTTGTAACCCCATTTGGGGTTTGGGGTTTTTTTTTTGGCAAAGATATTGGCATGGTTTGCCATTTTCTTCTCCAGCTCATTTTACAGATGAGGAAAATGAAACAGAGTTAAGTGACTTGTCTAGGGTCACACAGCTAATAAATGTATGAGGACAGATTTGAACTCAGGAAGATGAGCATTCTTGACTTCAGGCCCAGCACTCTATCCACTGCACTACCTAGCTGCCCATTATAAGTTAGTGGCTGACATGATACATTTTAGATTATTCCAAAATAAGTTATGCATCAAACGGGTACAAGATATTATATTTGTGTTATGAGAGTAGGAAGATTACTGGTTAGAAAAAAAAATCATGGAAGACTATATAGAAGAAGTAGCTTTTAATTTTTGAAGTATGGATTCAACAAGTAAACCTGAATGAGGGTGGTGGGAGTGGGAGGCAGCAGGGGGAATGTTATTCCAGACAAAGGGTCAGCATGAGCAAAGTCCAAGAGGTAGAAAAACATGGTACGTATAGAGAGGATGAGATGTGGAAGACTTTGGCTGAAGTACACACAATTTGGAAGGAAAGAGCATGATGTAAGCATAAAAGAGCAGGGAAGGGGAAGAGAATCAATATTTATGTAGTGCCTTCAAGGTGCCAAGCACTGTGATAAGCAAGCACTTTACAAATATTATCTCACTTGATAATGGGTTGGATGCAGAAGACCATGAATGTCAGGTTAAGAAGTCTGAACCTTATTCAAGTGATGTTTTTTGTCCTTCACACTTGAAGAGGACCGACGGCATCACGATGTCGGGGCCGGTCAGTGTATTCGGCTGTGGCCAATCAGTCCAATACAAGCTTAGAAGGCTCTACCACAGGTCAGGCACAAAGGGTCCATTTGCACATTTGAGATATGGATGTCTCTGGGTTTGTGCATCTCACATCACTTTGTGCTGCAGTGATTCTGCTTTGCTCATAGAGCAATAGAGACAGTCATTGTAATGTTTTGAGCAGAGATACAGGGCCCAAACCTGTGATTTCATTAGGAAAGGGAACTCCCAAGTGATGATGCTCCTTCCACAAAATGAAGGTCATCACTTTCTCCACAATTTATAGTCTTAGAGAATGACTAAAACATGGAGAAGTCAAGTGTTTGCCCAGGGTCGCGCTGCCAGGATATATCAGAGGACAGGCTTGAATCCAAGTCCTCCTGGCTTAGAGGCAGGCTCTCTCTCTATTGCATGGGTAAATCAGTGGGAGAACAGGCACAGCCTGCCATGCTGTGGCCTGGGCTCGTTTTCCAGCCCATGCACATATACGTTTGGGGGAAGCTAAGTGGCGTAGTGGATAGAGCATCAGGCCTGGAATTGGGAAGACCCGAGTGCCCTTGGACAAGTCATTTAACTCTGTTTGCCTCAGTTTCCTCATCTGTGAAACGAGGTGGAGAAGGAAATGGCCAACCACTCCAATATCTTTGCCAATAAGCCCCAAATAGGGTCATAAAGAGTTGGACACAACTTAAAAAAACAGAACAAAGAACAACAACATTCCTATCTACTATAGCACACTGCCTCTTGAGTCAAAGAATGACATGACCAAATCTGTGCCTCAGGAAGATGAGATTGGCAAGGGTGTGAAAACAGAATGGAGGAGGAATACAGGGTGGGTGGGAAGGCCTATTATAATGGCCAAGACTGGTGGTAATAATGAACTGGACCAAGGTAAAGACAAGGGGAATAGAGGAGGGGACAGACAGTTTGATATTGCTTTTCTATCCCCAATATAACACAGTGCAGGCACATAGCTAGCACTTACTAAATGCTTATTCATTGATTGATTTATTGATTCACACTGGGATGTTTTCACATCGCCCATCCATTCCTTTTTTAATTTCCCCCCTCCAACCTCCGCCATCACGTCTATATCTAGAGGGCTTTTCCTTCTGTCCTTCAAGAAGAAAGAAACTTTATGAGGTAATTCAAAAGTGATAAGATGAGTATCAAGACATTTTAACCTAACGGTCACGCTAAACTTTATTTATTCTGATTTGTTTTGCATTTTATTGTATGTATTTTCAGCCTTAATTAGTTTCCATTTGTGTCCTTATTAACCTTCTCTAACCCTCTGTGTGGGAAGATCAGGGAATAAATATTTTGATGATGACTTGATGTTCCAAATTAAATGAAGGATCTCCCCTCCCCACATGCACTGGCTCTCTCTACCACTGAAAGGAACAATGTAATCGAGAGGTGATGCCTGAAGGGCAAAAGAGTCTTCTCGTTATCCAATAGAATGTATTTTTAGTACAAATGAATATAACTCAAACTTTTGACAGGAAAGTCATGCTAATGCCAAGAAAGAAACTGTAGGTTAATCACAGAAGATCGTTTTAGCCTAGAGGACCACAGATCTAGAGCTGGTCAGTACCTCGGAGGCCAGCAAGTCAGGCCCCCTCATTTTACAAATGATGAAACAGACACTTGGGAAGAGAAAGTTTCTTGAAGGTCAAACATGAGAGGATTTGAAACTGATACTTGTAACTCCAGAACCAGAGCTTATTCCTCAAACCCTACTTGTTCACAAAAATCCTATTGGGAAAATGGGAAAAAATTGTGAGGGAAAACAAATAGCCCCAGATGCCTATGAATAACAGTACAATGGAAGTAAGAGTCAGAGAAAAGAAGCGAGGTTCTTTGTCCCCTACACCTTGCATATCTATGAAAACCAGAATAAGCATAACCTTAATCCCACTCCCATCCTATGTGCGTCAATAAAGACGAACATGGTAGAGGAGCAGATTCTTGGGAAGTCTTTCTTGCTCCCACTTAGCAACTGAGAAATAAAGGAATTTGAGTCAAGTAAAGTCAGTAAGTATTTATTACATGCCAGGCACTGTACTAAGCAGTGGGGATACAAATAGAAGCAAAAAGAGAGCATCCCTGCCTTTGATGAGTTTAGAGTCTAATGGAGGAAGGCAATACAGAAAAGGAAGATGAAAATCTTCTGCTGGAAATAGTCTCTTTGCAAATACCTTACTTCTCAGTTTCCACAACTGCAAAATGGGCATGGGACTTTGGATATGATATCTAAAGTATTATGGTAATTTAATTATTTGAAAGTAGCCTACTTTGAGAGGGTGAGATAATTCCCATACCAGTTGGAATAAATAATGCACAAGGACCTCCTCAGATGCATAGGTAATGGGGAGAGCTCTCTATATGTGCTGAAACAATCAGTCATCAAGCAATGTGTTTAGAGCAGTGGGTAGTTTGTGCTGATTGTCATCAAGTGGGCAGCACAGCTCATTTTTTTGAGTGCCTTTTATTTCTATAGGGGAATATTGGACTCACATTTGTGAATAATCTTTTGGTATGCTAATGAAAATATAATTCTTTACACCATTGAATTTTTCAAAGTTTAAATGGAACTTCTGCCCAATTTTCAAGTTATTGAAAGTCTATGGGCTTGATCTATGTATCTAAATAGATGAATAGATAGATGGATATCTAAATATATGAATAGATGCATGGATATCTAAATAGATGGATAGATATTTGATAGGTAAATAGATAAATGATAAATAAATACATAATAAATAGATGAAAGGAAAGAATGAAAGAAGGAAGAGGGGAGAGAGGGAGGCAGGGTGGAGGGAGAGAGAGAGGGAGGGGGAGGGAGGGCAAAAAGAAGACAGGAAGGATAGAAGGAAGGAAAGAAAAAAGGATTGAAGAAAAAGGAAGGAAGGAAAGGAGGGCAAGTGGAAGGAAGGAAGGGAAAGGGAGGAAGGAAAAAAGAAGTAAGGAAGGAAAGAAGGGAGGAAAGAGGGAAGGAGAGAGGAAGGACAGAAGGAGGGAGAGAGGGAAGGAGGAAAAGAGGGAGCGAGGATGGAGGGATGGAATGGCAAAAGGAAGAAAGAAATAGTATAAGGAAAGAAAGAAGGAAAAAAGGAAGGAATGAAATAAAAAAGGAAGGGAGGAAGAGAAGGAATAAAGGAAAGAAGGAGGAAGGGAGGGAAGGAAGGAAGGAAGGAAGAAAGGAAAGAAAAAAGGAAGGAAGGAAAGAAGGAAAGGAAGAGAGAAGAAGGAAGAAAGAGAGAGAGGGGGGGGGGAGAGAGAGAGAGAGAGAGAGAGAGAGAGAGAGAGAGAGAGAGAGAGAGAGAAAGAAAAAAGGGAGGAAGGGAGGGAGGGAAAGAAGGAAAACTGAGGGATTTATTAATTGGTCACCAGGTAGTGTGCTAAGCACTGGGGATACCAAAAAACAAGAAAATAAGGTGGTCCTTACTGTCAAAGAGATTATAATGGGAAGATAAGACAGAAAGAGGGGCTAGAAAACAGAATGGGGAAGGAGAGGAAGGTATGCAAATGAGAGCAAGGCAGTCAAAGGAAAGATGGGACAGACTGAATTTTCCAAATTTCTGAATATAACACGGAGCCTCTACAAGGGCTTAATACCCTTAAAAATCAACTTCCCTGTCACTCCTACAAATGACCTCCCATTGACTCAGTATGTAGTTGTATTTATTTATAGAGGAAGGTATAGTCTCCCCCCATAGAATGTATTTTCTTTGAGGGCAAAGACTATTTTATTTTCTATTTGTCTCCTTGCCTGGTGACTGGTAGCATTTAGTCGATGTTTGTTAGGTGACTGCTTTTTAGGGAACTCCTAAGATCATCATTCTTTTGCATTCTTTCATTGCCAAATTTCTCCCCCTAACTCACTACTTGTTCACTTTTTACTTCCTTGTAATCTAGTTCCCATTTCCAAGAATTTACTGAAACTGTTCTCTCAAGGTTATTAATGAACCCTTCAATACCAAATATGATGGTCTTTTCTTATTAGAGGCTGCTAGGTGGCTCAGCGGATAGACTCCTAGAGTCAGAAAAGCCTACTTCCTCTAATCCTACTTTACACACTTACTAGTTACATGACCCTGGGAAAGCCACTTAACCATTATCTACCTTAACTTCCTCACTCATCTGTAATATGGGGATAATAGTAGCACCTTCCAGAGTTTTTGTGAAGAGAAAATGAGATATTTGTAAAGTACTTTGAAAAACTTAAAGCACTATAGAAGTGCTCATTATTATTAATTATTATTATTAATTATTATTCCATGAACTCCCTAGCATGTTGCAGTTAACCCAGATCATTCTTTCCTCTTTTTTCTTCTTTGCATTTTTTGATTTTCTTCTTCTTTGCCTTCTGCACTGCCCTTCCCTCGTTATCCTCCACCCATCTTACCACCCTTCAGCATCCTTAGCTGGTTCATTATCCATCTCCGTAGACCCGGGTGTCACCGAATAGGGTCTGACCTAGGGTTCCTTCTATTCTTTGTCTAAATTCTTTCCTTTGGGGATCATTTCTGCTCTATGCATTTGATGAACATCCCTACTCAGATAGCTCCCAAATCTATATATCCAACCCCAACTTCCCCCAAGAACTACAGTCCCAAACTGTCCATTGCCTATGGAACATCTCCACCTGATTGCCAGGTTAGCGCCTCACATTCAATATGCCCCGAATCAAACGCACCAGTCCTTCCCCCTTAACCTCCAGGAGTCTCAGTTTCTGTTTCAGATGCCACTGTCCTTACAATCAACCAGATCCATAATCTCAGAATCATCCTAGATACCTCCCTGTTCATCACCCACCTCCCCCTTATCTAATTCGTTGCCAAGTCATATTGGTTTTCCAATAACTTTCTTGAATCTCTCCTTCTCTCTCTTCAGTAGGTTTGGTCATGCCCTCCCCCTACCCATTTGTCCTCCATACTGCTGCCAAAATAATCTTCCTTTGTCACAGGACTGACCATATTGTTGTTACTAATATTTTTTCTCTCATGTCTGACCCTTTGTGATCTTATTTGAGGCTTTCTTGCCAAAGATACTGAGTGGTTTACCATTTCCTTCTCTAGTTCATTTTACAGATGAGAAAACTGAGGCAAACAGAGTTAAGTGACTTATCCAGGGTCACACAGCTAATATGTGTCTGAGGTCACATTTGAACTCATGAAGAGGAGTCCCTGACTCCTGGCCCAGCACTATGGTGCCACCTAGCTGTCTGTATTATACCGTGCTCAAAAACCTTAGTGGCTTTCTATTGCCTCTTAATCAAAATACACTCTCATCAGCCTAACGTTTCGGGATCTTTTACATTCTGGCTCTAGCCTACCTTTCCAGCCTTATTTCATGTCACTCTCCCACATGCCAGTTAAAATTTTCTACTAGGTGTTTCTGAAACTCAATGTGCTGTCTCATCAGAGGCATCAGAGGTGGTGCAGTAACTATAGTGCTGGGCTTGGAGTCAGGAAGACCTGAGTTCAAATCCAGCTTTGGACACTTATTTGCTGTGAGAACCTGGGCAAGTCATTGCTATCCGCCTCAGTTTCCCCAACTGAAAAAATGTGTATGATAACATCACTTATGTCTTTGAGTTGTTGTAAGGATCAAATGAGATGATATTCATAAGGTACTTTGCACAGTGCCTAGAACATAGTAGGTGCCACACAAATGCTTATTCCCTTCCCTTCCCTTTCCTCTTTCCTTGTCTCTGCCCCCTACCTTTCTTACATCCAGAAACATTTCCCCATTTGCTGTCTGCATGATGAATGCCAAAAGTGGGTGGGACCTCTAGGGTGGCATGCCTTTAACATGGCTCCAGACCCCGCTGGGCCCAGGATTGCAGGAAAACAATAACTAAGTGTGCTACCCTGGAGGGGGCTTTTGCTTACCCTCATTTTGGCTTAACCGACGTTCTCACTGCAGAACATTAAAGGAAACAAATATTCTGAAAATGAAACGATGTTCAAGAGCTAGTTAAACTACAGAACTCATACCTATAAGAGAATCAGTTCAATCTAGGACTAAACCATATTTCTTAGAGGTGAGGTGTTCAGCCTCCTATGACATAACATGACTGAATTCACTAGTGATCTGTTATATTTGAAATGCATCCGATGTTTTCAAGGGGGATGATAAAAGAATAGCAAAGATGTAGAAAATCTTTGTTTTCTGGAAAGACCAGGATAAAACCTTTAAGGAACTAATGATGCTATAGATTTTGGTCCTATGGGGAGGGAGGATAGGGAGTGGAAAGAAAGACAGACTTTAATCTCCATTTGAGGGTCTTGTGTTTCTTTCTTCCTCCTTTCCTCTGTACTTGTTTTCAAGGATCTTCATTGCCCCATCTTTTTCTGTCTTCCTCTCTTTTAAAAAATTGTTCTTGTCATGTTACTTCTCTCACTTTCTTAGAGGTAACGCTTTCATAAAGACCCCTTTTTTCCTCAAAAGAGGCCAAAGACGACGAGGCATAGTGACACATCATGGGAGAACAATAAACTTTAATGTAGTTCTACAGCATTCATGTTTCTGAGGAAATAATTGAGCAATATTTAGGTGATTAAATCCTATATGTAGAGAAGGCAAAGTCCAGGCATGTTGAGGTCATCCTCCTGATTTTTTTTACTTCATTTTGGGGACTTTCACTGGAAACTACCGGCAAAATGAAAATTAGCTATGGTTCTAATAGAGTTTGGACGCAATTGTGCTGAATGATTGAATTTCCCGAACATTCCTTGAGGAATTTATTAGTATAGGACTTATTTGGGAGGTGAGCAGGTGATAGTATAAGTTACTGGTTTCCATTTGATGCCTTGATTCCTTTTTATAGATGTTTGTTTTTATGTTTCACTGCTAAATCCATCAGTGAAGAAAGGGGCTGGGGTCTGTGCCTGAAGGGAGGACTATATGAATATGTAAATAATACTTTAATGTGATGAGATTTTCCTATTTGAATATAAATTTGATAGGAGATGTTTTACTAAATATTGCCTCAGCTCAGAACCAGATGATCACATTTCATTAAGCATTTCTAAATTCCATATGCAATTGTATGATTTACTGATAAAGTACATAAAGATAGTTACATATGGAAACCATAAAATGTTTTGTATCTCAAGAAAATAATATATTTATATATGTATATAGTAAATCTATTTAGAGATCAACTTATTATTCAAAAATAGTTGAACGCAATAAAACAAGTTAAAACCATGAAGGATAATCAGGCAGCTAAAGATTAGCAATGCAATATCCAGTTATTCATATACTGTTTTGCTATTCAGTTGTTTTTCAGTTGTATCCAACTCTTTGAGACCCCATTTAGGGTTTTCTTGGCAAAGATATTGGAGTGGTTTGTCATTTCCTTCTCCAGCTCATTTTACAGATAAGGAAACTGAGGCAATAAGGGTTACATGACTTGCCCAGAGTCACACAGCTAATAAGTGTATGAGGCTAGATCTGAACTCAGGTGTTCCTGACTCTTGGCCTGGTATTCTATCTACTGTGCTTCCTACTTGCCTTCATATACTGTACTCTGGGGCTATAATACTTAATAAAATGTTAAATATATTCTCTGCCCAACTTCCAAACCTCAGTTGATCACCGGCGTTGTTATTTATGTCAGAAAAAACATACTACAAATATTCTTCCATATATGTATGTGTGCATATATATGTCTACACACAGAGAGATAGATGACATTAAGTGTCAGATATGGATAGGCAAAAGAACCTTGGGAGTAGTCACACCTCCCAGACAATGGATCCTGCTTCCAGCCTTTCCCTCACAACCTGGATATCTGGAGAAGCATCTCCTGAGGAGAAAGGGCCAGTCACCCCCACCAACCTCTACCCACAGGACAGGCAAGCTAACCTAGCTCAGGCAGCAAGATACTCTGAGGGAAAGAGAAGAGGGAGCATGTGCCAGATCCTGAGGGAGAGAGCCCAGGAACCTGAACACAAGAGCCCTGGAAAGAGCAATGCTTCCAGCTCAGTGCCCTCAGCCATCATCCCAGGAAACAACTCCTGGGAAGATGCAGCCACCAACTGCTCCTGTAGGTGCTGTAGCCACAGCTGCTAAAAACCCAGAAAAAGAAACTTCTTGTCTCCAAAGTCCTTGATGCCATCAAACGGTTCAACATCAGAAACCTGTATCATTTTCTCAATGAAAATGACATCAAAGAAACAGCATTAACATCTGCTTTGCTACAGAATCCTAAGGACCATGGGACTTTGCCATCTGACTCGCTGCTGAAATCTCCCATGTGTTGTCTCCCCCATTAAAATGTGAGAGCTCCTTGAGGGCAGGAGCTGTCTTACTTTTCTCTTTGTGTCCCCAGTGCTTAGTACAATTCTTCATATTGAGTAAGCCCTTAATAAAGTTTTCATTCATTGATTTGTTCATTCATTCATTCATTCATGTAATTATTGTCCAGCCAAAGAAGTGAATTTCCATAACCTCAAAGCATTCTAGTTATCAAGAGTTTATGCGGCAGAAACATATTCATTTCTAGTGAAATGGCAAACTAGGAGAATCTTTTCATAGGGCAATTTGGTAGGATTATTATTATTATTATTATTATTATTATCAAAAGCAAACAAACAAGACGTGTCTTCACAGATTTTCGCACCAGCATTTGTAATTAGGAAAAGCTGGAAGTAACTGGAATGTCCAACAATGGGGAAATGGATAAATAAATGGTGGTGTATTAATATGCTCTTAAAGCTGATACAAAAGAGAAATATAAATAAATCTGGAAATCTCTTTGTGAAATATTGTATATGGAAAGAAAACTAAAATGAAGTACACATCCATAACTACATCTATATATGTGGAAAAGAGAATGAGACTAGCCAAGAAATCTGGGGGATGACTTAGAGGGAGTGACTGAAGACATGATAATCTTATACTTTGAAATTAGCAAATTTCAAAGTAAAAATAGTTATAAAAGAAGTTTAATTAGTAGTGTTGGTGTCTGATATTAAGTTTATAAGAAATTGTTTAATAAAAGTGAGTTTATGGGAGAACTTTGCTTGATGAAGTAAGTTTGTTAGCCTTTGGTTAACTGGCTAATCTTTGGACGAGAAAGAAAATGAGACAAAAGTTTCAGTAATTGAAACTAAGATGGGGGAAAATTGTAAAGGAATTCTAAAGATCAAGTTACTATGAGTAAACTATACTGGAGAGTAAATAAAAAGTTGAGATGTAACAAAAAAGAGTATTTTTAGTATGCCTCATGGCTCTGAAAAAAAATGTGCCAAAAAAGACAGGGAAAAGATCTGTCTGGAAGATAATGACAAGTCTGTTTGCAAATTTGGTAGCATCAGTAACAAGTAAGTAGAGAAAAGAAATAAAAAGTCAGTTAGAGAGACGTTGATGAGGCACCATAGGAATGGACAATAATTCAATCAATAAACATTTATTAAGTACCTACTATGTGTCAGGAACCATGTTAAGTCCCAGAGATACAAAAAGAGGCAAAAGGCAGTCCTTCACCTCAAAGAGCTTCCAGTCTAACAGGAGAGATAACGCACTAACAAATATATACCAAGCAAACTATATATATACAGGATAGATAGGAAATAACTATCAGAGGGAAGGCACAAGAATTAAAAGGGACTAGGGAAGGCCTCCAGTAAAAGATGAGGTTTTAATTGGGACTTAAAGGAAACCAGAGAGATCTGGAGTCAGAGTGGAGAATGGGAAGTGTTCCTCTACTCGATTTGAGGTATGCTTTTGGCACTTTTATCTTCCCAATGTACAATGATCACATCACTCCACCACTCAAAAGTCTTCAATGGTTCCACATCATTTACTCAATAAAATCCAAATTTCATCAGTTGCTACTCAATGCCTTCTACAACCAGACCTCAAATTCTCTCATCCTATTTCTCTTCATGTGTGCTATATTCCAAAAAATAAAACAAAACAAAGAATTGGACTATTTGTCATTCCCTGAAGAGCACTGGGTACCATGTTCTCCCGTCTTTGTACCTTTTTGCGTGTTCTTCCTTATTGCCCTAATCTCCTCCCCTCCCAACTTTATTAATACCTATCTTAAAGCCCAACTCAAATACTACTTGTTATGTATAAGCTTCCGTGACCACCTCAGCCAAAAGTGATCTTAGGTTTATCTAGTATCTTTGAAACTTAACCTCTTCTTATGTGCTTTGTATTCCTCTTATATACATGTAGTCTAATTCCTATTATATTCACATGTGATATATTTAATCACCCTTATTAGATTGTCTGCCCTTTCAAGGCAGTGTTGCATATTGTTTTCGTTTGCATTCTAGGTTTTTAAAAAAAATTTATTGTTAATTTAATAAATATTGACAAATATTTCAACAAAGGACAAGAAAGCATTGTACAAGAAACTTTTTTTAAAAAAGTATATATGTATGTATATATATAAATGCATATACGCTAGTATATATACTTGAGTTTATACACGCAAATACATACCATATATATGAATATTGTCATATACATGTGGACAAGAAAGGACAACAAAGCATTGTACAAGAAACTTCTTTTTTTAAAAAAAAGTATATATGTATGTATATATAAATGCATATATGTTAGTATATATATTTGAGTATATACACGTAAATAATACCATATATATGTATATATTCATGCATGTGTCACATCCAAACATATATATCTCAATCTGTACCTTGTTTCCATTACCTCTCTGTTAGGAGGTGGGTGGCTTGCATCATCATCATCACCATCATCATCATCAGTACTTAGGAATCATGACTGGCCATTGCATTGATCACACTTCTTATATCATTCTAAGTTGTTTGTCTATATAATGTTGTTGCTGTTGTACAAATTGTCCTGGTTCTGCTCACATTGCTATGCATCTATTCACCCAATATTTAATGGGTGAACTATGTCTTATAGAACAATAGTATTCCTTTACATTCATCTACCATAATTTATTCAACCATTCTCCAAATGACATTCAACTCCCTCCCCCTTTAGTTTCTAGTTCTTTGTCTCTACAAAAAGAGTCATTATAAATATTTTTGCACATATGGGTTCTTTTCCTCTTTCTATAACCTCTTTGGGTATAGGCCTAATAGTATCACTGGGTATGCACAGTTTAGTGATTCTTTGGGCATAGTTCCAAATTTCTTACCAAAATGACTGTACCGATTCACAGCTTCAGCAATAAATTCATTAATCTGCCTGTTTTCCTACACTCCCTCCAATATTTTGTTCTGAATCTTCTTCTAATTTCTCTCTAGCTAGACCTTTTCCAAGACTAGGTTTTGTGTCTAAAGACGTTTAGGAACAAATTAGCCTTAACTCTGAAGGTCAATTAGTAGGCATACTCAAAGGTTTCCAACTTCCAAGGAAATTTGTATTCTGGTGTAAGTTGAGTGAGATGGCCTCTGAAGCACCTTCCAAGTCAAATATTTCAAAGAGATTGAAATTTTCTGAGTAGTAGGATCATTAGACCATAGATATCAAGCTAGAAAGGACCTTAAAGGTCTTCTAGTCCAACCCCTTCATTTTACCGATTAGGAAACTGAGGACCAGGGAGGCCCCTTGCCCAAGGTCACACAGAGAGTGAATGGCAGAGCTAGGAATTGAACTCAGGACCTCTTTTCAGTATACTATGCTATTTCCCGTATTATCTTGGCAAAGTCAGTGTCATAGTAAATTTTAGGAAGTCATTATGATAAATAATTCAGCTATTGAAATCTACCAATAATGTAACAATTTGGGTATCTCAATTAAGATATGGTAATATTGTCAGCGTTTACTTTCATTTTAGATATTTTGTTCGACTAGTATTAGTGACACTGAACTTTTCTACTGTCATACTATTTTTGTACCTCAGTTTATTCTATTTCTTCCACTCCCTCTTCATTTTGGTAGAAAATAATTTTTTCTTCTTAAAATTTTTATGCCTTTTTAATAAACAAAATATCCACGGACTTGAAATTATAAGACTGTCTTATTAAAAATTTTATATTCTGGTAGAAGCTACAATTGAATATATCGCTTATGCATTTTCTAGCTTAGATACAAACTATGGAAATAATCTATGATTTTAACACATTGGGAACTCTCTCCACCTCTGCCAGGGGTGGCGAAAAACAATGGCCTCGAGGCCACATGTGGCCTTCTAGGATAGCCTTTTGACTGTGTCCCAAGCTTTACAAAACACTTGCTTTTCAACAACATTCCTGTGATTTAGTTAATAAATCCTAGGGAGTTTACTGAGGCATTTAGAATTTAAGTGACTCATTTGATGTCACACAACTGTTAGAAGTTAGGCATAGGATATGAATCTAGTTCACTCTAATTCCAACCTTAGTACTCTATCTACTATACTACTCTGTCTTTTAGAGATAAATATAATTTGTGGTATTATAGGTTTCTAGGTTTTCAGGAATTAAAAAAAACCCAATTGTTGACTTTAACAAGTATTGACTATTTCATCTATTAAAATATTCTTTAATCATCTTATAATCCAGTACCTTTCCTGAAACATATTTGTGTTTGGGAAGAGTTGTGACTTTAATTTTTTTCCAAGTCTCATGCCTGGCAGAAAGGCACTCGATTAATTGACTTAATTTCCCATGACGTGACTTTTTTAAATGTACTTGAAATGTAAGATAGCAATCTTTTTTCTTGGTAAATCTAGATTTATTCGTTAAAATCGTTTATTTGGAAACTTAGCAAAAAGGACCTTGAATAAGGTAGGGTTAATCTGTCACAAGTAAACTTTTGGTCCTTGGCTAGTGGAATAGTTGGATACAGACTAATGTTAGGATTTAACTTCAGGTAAGTATCTTCATCTATTCAAAGATACTGAAACACTGGATAGAATCAGCACATAAATAAGTAAATAATCAGAACATTTATATCAAAACAGAGAGGTGTGGTAAAAACCCCGAATAAGAAAAAGCTACTCATCAGTAGCCCCACTCCATCTGAACCGACCTCCACTTTTAAGACATCCCCAGTTCCTTTTCTGAGATATTCTCCACACTTGTAGGTATATCTCCATTTTTCATCAGGATCTGTGTTATCCAGGGTTGGCCTGAAGGCAGACGGAGGAGACCGTCCTTGCAAATTTGGATATGGCTGGATAACAACGAATTTTCAGATACGGTAACTTCAATATTTTTTAAAAGCTAGATTTCTTTTATGTTCAAACCCTTTCTCACAATGCTATTTTCCATCCATTTCAATATGCTGTTTTAAGAAAATAAAAGATCTCTTCACTTTTTGAGGAGTGAAGATGGGGCTAGAAACTGGACAGGATGTAAAACTAGTATCACAAAAATGGTCTGTGATGTGAAAGGTAAGCTGATGCTCTAAGGAAGGGGTGAAGATGAACTAACCTACCCAAATACAACATACTGAGAGGTGAGAGTGGGAAAGCATACTATTATATCTCACAGGAAACATTCAAATTCCAGTATCTCATTCTCATGACAAAGGTGGTAACCAGAAGAGAGAATAGCACAGCATGAATCCATCCTCCCAACAAAGACTGTAAGAAGAATGGAAAATAATGCAAAGTTAGCTCCTTCTTGTTCAAATATATTGTAATCTTGGGTCTTCTTCTGTTGTGGCACAGATGTAAGACATTTTAATCCTAGCTGAGAGAATCCATGATCTAATAATTGCTAGAACTCTGGGTCTGCTAGAGAGTTGGGGGTTGGTTTGACAGAGCAGGAAACTGTATTTTCATGCATCAAGATTTCCACATGTCCTGGAAGGATTTTTTTCCCCTTAAAAACAAAACAAAACAAAAAAAACCCCACAGTGATGATAGCTTTGAGTTTTGTGCAAAGTAAAGCCAGATTTCACAAGATGACATTGTCAAATCCTTAGGACACCAACCAGACCCAAGGATTTAGCTTAGATAGGGGAAGGCAACAGTGTGACCTCCTTCTCCTTCTATTTTGCAATCTCCTCTCTCTCTCTCTCTCTCTCTCTCTCTCTCTCTCTCTCTCTCTCTCTCTCTCTCTCTCTCTCTCCACTCTGTCTCCATTTGTATAAGAAATAGACAAGATCAAGATTGAGAAATAAACATCTCCATGTGACAGAACAGTAGTGTGTTCCAAAGGAATCGAGTCTCCACAGAAACAAAAACAACCTGCAACCTCGTTATTATCCATCTCTGTGCTTTTGTATTACACAATGGAAATCTGGACACGTATTATGGTTGAAATTAAGGACAATACCTGCAAATTTTAGAGATGGAAATTGTTCATGAACTTGCTCATTATAAGAGGTTTCAGGTAGTTGCTTAAAATTGTATACATGCAAAAATGCTAAATCTTCACGTAAAGTTATTTTTCAATTATCCATAAGAATGTTTTTAATTTATATAGTGCCCATCTTTCTGAAGAGTTTTATGTATAATGCCTACATATAGGAAACCCTAAAATAAGTGGTGATGCTGACAGTGAAACTGAAAACATTATACTTGTTTGGGGTCGTGTGTGAATTTGGTGATAATTATTTCTATTTTTATGTGGTACTGAAAAGTGTAGTAATTGTGTTTTAGTGAATTCATGCTCAGCACCTGTGAGGAAGGCAGGTATCATTAAAATATGATTGACAGAAAGTGACTTACTGAACAGGCAATACAGTGTAGAGGAAAGAGCATCAGATTTGAACACAAGAGGACCTAGATTTTGCTCCTCATAATTTTCCTTAGATCTGAGTTCAAATCTAGCCTCAGACACTATCTGTGACCCTGGACAAGTCACGTAACGTTTGTTTACCTCAGTTCCCTCAAATGTAAAATAGAGATAATAATAGCATCTACTATTCAAGGTGGTTGTGAGAATCAAATGAGAAAATATTTTAAAATGCCTCCCACAGTGCCTGCCACATAGCTGACATTTAATAAATGCTTCTTCCCTTCCCTTCCCTTCCCTTCCCTTCCCTTCCCTTCCCTTCCCTTCCCTTCCCTTCCCTTCCCTTCCCTTCCCTTCCCTTCCCTTCCCTTCCCTTCCCTTCCCTTCTTTTCCCTTCTTTATATGATCTTGATTAAGTCACTTATCTTCCTAGGAAAAGAAGGTCTTTGGACTAAACAGTGTCTAATGTACTCTGTAGTCTCATGCTATTAAATAGAAAGTAATGAAAGAAAGTAGGTTCAATAGGTATGGGTAGGAAAAATGAGGAAGGGAAGAAAAGAAGGAGGAAGGGAAGAAAAGGAGGAAGGGAAGGAGAGGGAAGAAAGGAGAAGGGAGAAAGGAAAAAAGAAAGGAAGAGAAGGAGAGAGGGTGAAAGGAAAGAAGGAAGGAAGAAAAGGAAAAGAAAGTAAAGAAGAGGGAGGAAGGAAGGAAGAAGGAGGAAAAGAAAAGTGAAAAGGAAGAAGAGAGAGCTAGGAAAGGAGAAAGGAACAGCAAGATAGAAATATGCATGGAAGGAAAAGGTGATGAGAAGAGAAAGAAACTCCACACTTCGGTGAAGCAAACTTCAAGATACTATGACAGCCTTTATCAGGAACAATCAGGTGAAATCTCTGACTTTGCGACATTCTACTTGCTCACAGAATTCAGGGCCACATAAAAGCTGACAAGGTGAACTTCAGAGGCAACTATATGGCACATTTCATTCTGTTTCTCACTGTTCAGTTTTCCATCAATCCTAATGTACTGTTGGTAGAAAATAAAGGCCTTCTTTATGTTGAAAGATAGGGACAATAGGCACTAGCCATGTTGTAAAATCAGTATTGCCTGGAGTCAGAAAGACTCATCTTCTTGAGTTCAAATCAATCCTCCAATGGTTATTAGCTGTGTGATCCTGGGCAAGTCACTTAACCCTGTTTGCCCTCAATCACTCATCTATAAAATGAGCTGGAGAAAGAAATGGCAAACCACTCCAGTAGCTTTGCCAAGAAAACCACATATTTGGTCATGAAGAGTTGGACACAACCGAAAAAAAAAGAGGAAATAACCTAAACAAAGACAACCTGCTGAAAGGCAAAAAATTGGAAAGTATGATATCTTATCTTACAGGAGACATTTAAATTCTCTGGTTGACTGATTTTTTTCATCCTTTATCTTTCTCCAGGACCAAATATTCAATTAAAGAAAGGGGTGTATACAGTTTGGATTTGAACTCTAGACTTCTCTCTTTCTTTTCACTATGTGTTTAAGTTTCATTAGAAAGAACTTTTCAATCAGTAAAGCACTTTAAAGATAATTTTCATCTATGGTATATTTAGGGATTGATGACAGTTCAAAAGTAGCTCTAATATATTGATTGCATTTTTCTGTGTAAAGAGTCCATGAGTGCCTGAGATCACATTACATTAACATATGCTAGTTCTCACTTTTAAAATTTGAGAAATGCTTTCTTTTTCCCAGATAATGAGAAATACTATTTTGTAAATTCTTCATGTTTTTATGCATTTCAAAATTCTACCCCTGTATCAAATGTCCTTGTGTGGCATTGAAATAGAAAAGATGTGTTCTATATAATTTATTATCATCTATCTATTTGTCCAAGTTCAATCTGATTTTATCATCTTATGCTTATACTCCTAAGCCTTCAAGGACCTTTAGAATTGTTCTTTTGTCTTCACTTGTGTTTGCAAAACTTCCCCATTTAGAATTCTGTGTGGTTTTCATTAACATGCTGTTTACTCCTTCTCTCGGATTATTAATGAAGAAATTAAATAAGACTGGACCTAATACAATGGCTAGAACTCGCAATGAGTCATTTCCCTATAATTGGATACAATGCCATTTATCTTTGCTATTTGTTTATGGTTTTCCAAATCAGTTTCAAGTCCCTATGTTCTTATGCAGGTCAACTGGAATTAATTTTCCAGGGGAAAAGAAAGAACATAGTGATCATAAAGTTAGCTTCTCAAGTCAAGTTGTAATGCTTGGAGGATAAAACTTGGAAGGATAAAATCACATTCTGTGTTATAATAAGCCAGATCTATTCAGGATGCCATGTACCCAAGTTTAGATATTCTGAGAGATCTTGCTGGTGACTACTGAAAGAGTTACCACAATTGCAATATCAAAAAATCATTTTATTCTCTGCTGTATAATGTTTTTGAAGAAGAAAATTTGGAGACAGTCAAGCCTGCTAAGATGCTGCCCATGTATGGGGTAATTAGAGCTAGGGTTAAAAATTATGGATATTGATAATCTAAAGATCAGGTAGTGGCCTTTCACTTTCCACTAATTCGGCTACGTAGTAGGTAGTTATAATGCGATATTCTGTAAGCCTAGGTACTTAGAAAGTCAGCCTAGCAGAGAGGTGATGGCATGTGATCCCAGCTGTTTCCTTTTCTACCTCTTCCATGGAGATACGCGAGTACTGCATATGGGATCCTTCTGGTGCTCAGTTTTCATATCTGTCAAGTGAAAGAGTTGGACCGAATGCTGCCAAAAGTCTCTCCCAGCTTTACAACTCTCTAATTCTCTTCATTTATTCTGTTTACTTCCTGTTTATCATCATAATCTCATCAAGGATTACTTCCTAAACGCTAGCTTTTTTGGAATTTTCTTTTTCTTTTTAAGACGTTTTACCTGATTATTTTTTTCATGCTCAAGCTAATATAAAAATACCTACCATGTATCAAATTTCCTATAAAAACACACGGTATTTTATTTTTGTACATACTAACAGAAATATGAGGTAGCTTGTCAGAGTAATAGAGAACTGGCCTTGGAATCAGGAAGAACCTGGGTCCAAACCCTGACTCTGACACAAAGTGTTGCCATTGATAAATTTCTTAATGTCTCCAGTGCCCCCAGGAGACTGGCTAAAATTAAAGGTACACGTGAGTTAACAATCTGAATCTGTGGATAAAGGTTTCCCCACTAAGAACTCCCAATCCTCATAAAATAATAGATCTATATATAGGTGTCTATAGACTATATCTAGTTATTGTCAGGGGTGTTCTAGCACCTCTGGTGTAAGGGCTTGCCAAGCCCTTTTCTGGGCTGCTATGATGTCTCCCTGGTACTCAGCTCTCACCTCCAAGTTCTCATCTCCAGCTTCAAAAAGCTATAGCATGTGCAGCAGCCACCTTTGACAGATGGGCTAAACCAGGTTGGGGGTAGGCCTCAAACCAGTCAGTGAGTTATAGGTAATGTCTACCCCAAGCATGTGAAGACCGCCCCTCCTGCCCCCACAGAATGGGCTGATGAGAACAATTTGTTCCAGTGGCCATAAAGGCAGCTGAAACAAGGCTCTGTGGAGTACTTAGAGCTTGGTCAGACACTGAAGACACCAAGGTCATCCACTGCATCCCAGGATGTCACCAGCCATCTTGGCCTTTGTCTTGCCATTAAACTTTGAAGACTCTGGAAGAGAGAGTGAGGCTAACAACTTTGTGCAACTCTGCCTCACTTAAATCCATTTCTCACACAAGTCAAGACATTACCCCATAATGTCATTGGTTTTCTTCAAAAATGAAGGACAAACAGCAACAGTTATTGTCAAGTGGTTTATATGCAAAAGTTTATTATGTGGATATGTACATATCTCTCTCACATATATATGAATGCCTCACTTCTGTGATGTATTATGAACTAATTGTGACCAAATATTTTTGACGAATATATCAGAACTTATGGATGTCACACCCTTCAAGGCAATCATTTTGTGAGCCAATAAACTTGTGTCAGTGAGGCTTAGAAGGCCATTAATGTTTGATATCTCCCCTTGTAGAAGAAATAGCTTCGAGGTCTGTGGGGCACTTTCTTAAGGTGGCAAATCTTTGTCCTTTATTAAGTTTTGGAAATAAAAGTCTTTTGAATCAAATGTATGAAATGAAGTGTGTGATCAAGCTGATTTGTTAGTAAAAAGTAATAATTACTGAATAGTTACTTGGATTATAAACTAATTCTAAAGGTTATTCCAGTGAAGACACTTCAAGAATGTTTGGAGCCATGCTGGCCATATCATTAAATAATGAATATATTCCCAACATAGAATGGTCTTTTATTAGAAAGGCGAGTCCTGCCAAGGTGATTACTTTGATGGATAACATATAGTTGGGTGTGTCATCGTTGCTATATTTGTTTGAAAATCAGTCATAGTTCATGCTGACTGGAGATAGCACCGGAATGTGAATCACAAGGGCTTGGATTCAGATCTTTGCTACAACACTACCTGGTTGGGTGAACCTAGGACACAGCTCTCCAAAGCTCTCTACTTTATGGTCACTTTATGATGAAAAATGCTTTGTAAACCTTAAAGCACTCTATAAACGTGAGTTTATACTTTTAAGGTATACCTCTTTTGTAGAGAAAATTTCTTCCGTCTATGGAAATAGTGTACATATCTGTCTTTTGACAACTGTCTTGATGTATTGATGAATTCACTGCGTTAGTACATAACGTATTTCAAACGCATGTCAATACTTATAGAATGAATCACAACATTCTACACATCTGCATAGAGGAGGGGCAGGAGGGAGTATGATGACATTTTTCTTTCTATTCTGCCCAATTTGAGTGTAGTATTTTATTAAATAGTATTTTTTAAAGAAACGCATTATTTGATAAAATTATTTCTCAAACTGAATTCCATCAAAATGTCATAGTTGTTATGTGCTTAAAAAGCTTCTCCTCCTCTATTATTAAGTGATAAAAGATTATAATTTGATAAAAATGGATAGTAAAATGACTGGTTTTTAAAAAGTATGTTTCAATAAAATTCAACATAAAATTCAAAGGAAATATAAAAGATGATTTTTTTATTATTCGGATCTTGAATCTTACAGATATGTTTGTAATTTGTTTCAGGATGTTCATATGTAAATTTATGTAGGTGGACATCTGTATATAAAGGTACCTTGATTTGGGTGCTATGTTGGAAAAATATATTTACAGGTATCATATATGATTATTCCTCAGAAGGATATTTCCCACCTGCTTTCTTTTAAAAAAAATACAAAGAAACAGTAAATGGAAGCCAAATTTTGAGTAATTGTCATGACTAACTTTGGTCAAGGAAAATATATAATAAAACATACCTCCTTCTTCTTGAGAAAAAGTGAGAGACCCCAGTGTGAAAGTGTGTCATACAATCTTAGCTATGGTCACTCTGTAATTTGTTTTTGCTTAGCTACTTTTTTTCTTTTTGACTAGAAAGGTTTCAGTACTAGCATGGTGGGTGACAACATGTATGGAAATGACTGACATAAGAACTATGGCCATCAATAATATTTTTTTAAAAATTGTGAACATTTGCTGAATGATCCCACCATCTTCCTATTTAAAAAAAATCACAGTGTTTTTCTATACTTTCCATTTCTCCACATACAAAAATCCCATTTCAAGACTTCATCATCATATGAAAGTGATCACAATAATTCAAATGCTGTACCAAAGGAAGGTTAGTTCTCACACATTCTATCATGCTGCAAAGGCTTCATATATGGGCCTGGTAATAAACTGTATCTACTGTCTGGCAACCAGCTTAGCTAACTAAAGAGATGTTCATCACCAGAAGGTTGTCCTTCTTTTGTAATTTTTAAAAAATCATAGCAATCCATGAAATAGATCAAAATATAGACTCATTCTCAGTACTGTGCTGGTCGCCTTTGCTTCCGTGATAAAGGAAAAAGGCAAAAAAGGAGAAGATTAGGAATTAAAAATAAAATTGTTGGGGCAGCTAGGTGGCACAGTGAGTAGAGCACTGGCCCTGGAGTCAGAAGGACCTGAGTTCAAATGTGACCTCAGACACTCGACACACTTACTAGCTGTGTGATCTTGGGCAAGTCACTTAACCCCAATTTCCCTGCCTTCCCCCCCTCCAAAAATAAACAAAAAACAAAAATAAAACATGAAAATAAAACTTTTCTTAGACCATTTACAAATATAAACATAAAACTATTTTAGCACCCTCTTATGAGTGATCTTTGCTCAGTGACTAATGAGTTGCTGTACTGTTAAAGATGCCACAAAGAAAAACACGTTCGCTATATCTGGAACTGGAAAATACATTGAAGTTGAAGCTAAGTGGAACATTGGCCCACAAGGTTTCCTTAGAAGGGCAAATAAAAAGGTTGGTTTCGTCATGAACAAAGGGAACGTTACAAATGATGCATCAACATCTGCACTAGAATAAGATAAAAGTAATTTTATCAAAAACTTTCTAAGATCTTCCCAACTAAGGCAACATATACCTGATACCCCATGAATTCAATGCAATGGAGGGTACAAATGAGAGTGATGAAAATTATATCAGAGTAGAGAGCTTAAAATCAAGAAATGAAATCTGATGCCTGTTTGTCATTAATATTTTCTTAAAAGACAATCAGAAGGCATTTACGGGGAGTTCTAAATAAGGTCACAAAAGGAGAAATTAACTCTCTCTGAATGGACTAAAAATGACTAGTTCCTGACCTAGAAGAATGTCAGAATCAGTTGTCTGGGTCTGCCATAAAATGAGGAACAAAATTGGGACTATGTATGCTTATCACAGATGTTCATCAGTGTCCTAGAGGATGTTTTTCATGGAGTACAAAAGGAAATATCATTGTCTATTGGTGACAATGTACTCAAGTGCTCTTATCACAGATAGAATTGTGCAGAAAGTTTCTCACTGAATTCCATTGTTTTGTGTAATAGAATAAATAGACTATGCACCCAGTAAAATCAAAATAAATGAAAAACATATATTATCTAGATAAGGGTATGAAGTAACATTAGCAGACCATTGACTGAGTCCATTTGTGTGTGTGTGTGTGTGTGTGTGCGTGAGAGAGAGAGAGAGAGAGAGAGAGAGAGAGAGAGAGAGAGAGAGAGAGAGAGGTTGTAGATGGACAGTTGTGTAGGGGATAACTTTGACATAGGCTCTCAATAGTTGCATCTATGTTAGCCACAAGCTGTGGAAACTTTTGTCAGACCTGGCCTCTGGTCAGTCCGTAAATGCCAATTAGGTGCTAAGAAGCACACTTTGAAGGTCCCACACATCCTGGTCACACTGTCCAGGCCATTAAAATCAAGATAAATGAAAAACACATATTACCTAGATAATAGCATCAAATTGGATAAGCAGCCTATTGACTGAATCCATTTGTGAGGGGTGGGAGGAAAAACAGGTGTTATATTCTATAGATGGGCAACTATATAGGAGATGTCTTTCTAATGGGAATATCCCAGATTTCAAAATATTTTCCATTTCATTATCATGAGTGCTCTCTTCACAAGAGCAAATCAGATCTCCTCTTCCCCTTCATAATTTGTTATAGCCAAAAATATTGATCATCTGGCAGCTAAACTCTTGGTAATGATCCATTCTGAATTTGACTAGGCTTGTCCTCACTATACCCTTACTTGAAGACCTTCCAGCTTTCTTGTATCTGCCATAGTTTGGGTTCTGTTAGTACTGTATAGCGTTTAGTAATCTTGTATTACTTCCAGGCTACAATTTACATCATAGTAGGACTTGAGTGGAATAACTTCTCCATGGAGTAGTGAAAAGAGCTTCAGACCCCAAAGGGTAATAGACCATGGATCTATAAGTGTTTGCAGTTCATTGACTCTTGATATAGGGATGATATCAAGGATGAAAAACTTGGCTCATGTTTGATCTCACTATTTAAACCATCTGGAATTCTTTTACCAGAGTAAGATTATATTAACTACCAGGTTGGCTGTTGCCTAGAGAATTTTTAACTGTTTTCATTCAGTTCTTTATTACAATCCTACATTGTGAGAACAACTCATTTGTTCAGCAGTCCTGGTATTTCCCAAGTCAAAATCTGTTCTTTATATGCTTTAGTAAAGTGTCATGCCAAACATAACAATTAATGGCCTTTTCATTTTGGAGGATCGTATTTAAAATATGGTATCAGGTCATAGCATTGAAAGCATCTGCTCTCAAGTATCTACTGGGATCATTTTTTAAATTCTTTGGAATCCCCTGTATATTAGGACTTACTTCAGGGAAAGCCAAGCTAAAAACCAGAACCCCATGATTATGGCTCAGTACTCCTTCATTCAGCCATGATCTCCTTCAGTACAGGAAAAAGTATCTCCCTGCTAATCCTACAAGTCCCTGCCAACACTATGGCAGCCTGGCACTAGAAGTGTTCCAGAGAATTATATTTCCCTCTGTCCAAAGCCACCACCCTGTATTGGTAGGAAGGATCCAGACACCTAGAGTGTGGGATGTTCAGAGTGTCTTTTAACCCTCAATCAAGAGTCTAAGACTGACAAAAGTGTGTCTATGATACCTGGCTAATGTAGATATATCTATTGAATGATTAGTCATGGCTTCTTCCAATTTAATTCTCTGAAAACAAACTTAGGAATCTTATCAGTGATACAGAGATGTTACTTGTTGCAAATTGTAGCAAATCAGCAGCAGCACTTTTCATTGAAAAAAAATCTATAGGAGTACACTTTTACCATCACATTTTTAATTCCTGCTCCCTAAGTTCCCTATCAGGTTGAAAGATTTACATGACTACTCTAGTGCAGTATATTACTTTTATTTTGAGAAAAGTTATTATTTTTCTGTTATATTAATAACCAATTATTAAATTGGGATCCAGGCTTTTCTTTTTCTATTTCCACCTTCAGAGACCAGCCTCTGTAGGCCAGTCAGTCAGTCTATGAAAGACATTGCTGACAGATGAGACTGCCCAAAATTCTCTGGGAACATGCTCTGCACTCTTGGGCAAGACCCAATCCAACTAGGAGACCTTACTTCTGTCTATAGAGTAAACAAAATCTAATCTACGTGAATTCCAGCCCTAAAGCATTAAGCCTATGCCCTTGCACTCCTCCATTAGAGTTTAGGGTGATCCAGCTCATAGGGTAAACTAACCAGAGTTATCTTGGTGGAGATGCATTCCTTTGTCTAAATTGATGGAGTCTCATGATTGACTTCTCAGCAGGAGCTGAAAGCTTTCAGCCCACCTCCTCATTTAAAAGTCCACCCCCTCATTAATTGTTCACCAATGAGGGTTGATCTTCACCTGTCAGGACACTCCCTTTCCTAAAGATGTTTAAAAGCATTCAGTGTCTCCATGGTTTTGTCTTTGGTTACTGAGAGAAACCACTGATCCTCAATTTATTATAGGCTAACCTAATTAATAAATTGATTATTAATTTTCTAGAAACTCTCAGGTTTTTCATTTGTCTCAATTTACTAATGTGTCTCAAACAGAAGGAGCCTAAAGATGATAGTTCTCAATATGCTACACAGAGTTGCCAGGTGAACTTTTCAAAGAGGGTTAATAGTTAGGAAAACCCTTCTTCATTGGTGTGGGGCATGTCACAAAAGCTAGAAAGCATCAACTCATGATTAAAAAGGCATGATCTTTCTCTTCCTTTTTGTTTTCAGAGTACTCTATCCTCCTTAGTGTAGACCACCTCAAAGCACTCATTTTGGGACTGGCTTCTAGATTTTTATCTATTGAGATGACCATTAACACTTAATGATAAGTAAGTGGCTCGTAGTATAAATTACTTTGTCTCGTGAAACATCATATGCCTTTGTCCTACTGGTAAAAGCAGATCATGTGCTATAACTTGCAGCCCAATTGGTACAACCAACAATCAACCAATCAAGTAGTCATCAAACACCTACTATGTGCAAAGGACTGGGGAAATATAAGGGGAAAATGAATAGCCTCTGTGCTACATTTCAAATGCTGCTCTGCCAGAAAAATCACAATGGCACTTTAGTACTTACTGGAATTGCTGCTGAAGAGACCCCGAATAAGCAAGTTAACCTTTCCGAGCCTCAGTTTCCTCAACTGGAAAATGGTAGAAGTAAACTAGATTACTTCTAAAATTCCTTCCAACTCTATATCTACAGCCCTGTCATCTAAACTTTGAATTTCTCAGACCTGAAGTAAAGCAGAGGGAAGGAGGAAAAGTATTGAAGAAAGTTAATGGAGAATATGCACAAGGATGGGTCAAGTAGGGATTTTGCATGTGAACAAAGGAGTTGTTAAAGAAATTTCAGAGAATGGGTAAAGTACACCATGGCAGAAGCAGGGGCACAAAAGTATCAGTTACTATTTTAGTTGAGATTTTCATCTATATGGATTTGCAAGTTAGATGGGGGGAGGTCTTTTAGAAAGTGGGACTTTCTCCACTATGGGAAAACTCCCAAATTTTGTAACTTATGGTTATAACTACCTATAACTGAAATTGACAGGTCTCAACTAGCTCTAAGGTTGTAATGGTGAATGGGAGCCTTTATAAAACAGAGACAGTAACACTGCAATGATGTATTTCCATGGATCCGATAGACATAATTTTTTCTTTCCAATTTTTTTCACTGATCCTAGTGAGTTCTAATGGCTTTTTAAAAATCTAGGACTGATTCAATCGTCTGGTGTGTGTAAAATGGGGATAATAATACTTGTTCTATCTAATTCACAGTGAGTGTTCCTCTAAATATTTGAGTGTAAAATATATACAGAACATTTTGTAAATCTCGGAGATATATGTGTGTACACGTATGTGTGTATGTATTTGTATATTGTGTGTGTGTGTGTGTGTGTGTGTGTGGTGTATACTGCATGGCATAGTGCATAGAATGCTAGATTTGGAGCAAAGGAGATCTGGGTCCTGGGTTTTAATCCTGCCTCTGATACTTACTAGCAAATGAATCCCTTAACCACTCTGAGACACAGTGCTCTCATCTGTAAAATGCAGATCATAATAACTGCAGTACCTACATAAAAAAATTTTTAATGAGGCTCAGGTGGCATAATTTACAGAAAGTGCTTTGCAATCCTTAAAGTGCTATAAAACGTGAAGGACAATTTTTGTAATTCATTCACCAAGCATTTATTAAGTGCTTAATTATTATATTATAATTTTGTTTCCTTAACTCGATCATATCTACCTATCTGCCTACCTGTCTATCATGTTTATCCATGGATGAAATATTTGATTTGTATAACTGAATAAAATTTTGAGATGTCAGTTTGTCTGTTGTAAGCTCAATGAAAGTATATTCAGGATATCTCCAGTGATTGAAAGGATGTTGGAGATGATATTCATTTCCCACCTAGCTAATTTCCTGGGCTTCATCATCTCCCCAAAACTCATCATTTTGCAAGATAAAATCAACTCTGAAATTGTCGCCTGGTCAGATCATTTTCCACTCCTGCTTTAACTCCTTCTTATGTGTTGTCTTACCCAATTAGATTGTGAGCTAAGGGTAGGGCTAGTCTTAAGCCCTTTGTTTCTTTGTTTCCCTGTGCTTAGCAGAGGGAAGTGAGGTGGTACAGTGGATGGAGTGCAGAGCCTGGAGTCAGGAAGATTAATCTTCCTAAGTTCAAATATGTCCTCAGAGACTCCCTAGCAGTGTGACCCTGGGCAAGTCACTTAACCCTGCTTGCTACAGTTTCCTCATGTGTAAAATGAACTGGAAAAGGAAATGGCAAACCACTTCAGTATCTTTGCCAAGAAAACCCCAAATGGGGTCACAAAGAGTTGGACACAACTGAAAATGACATGCAGTGCCTGGCACATAGCAGGTGCTTAATAAATGTTTACTTAAAAATGGTTTTAATTTCTGCCATTAAATCAAATGAGATATTTGAAAAGTGACTGGCACATAGTAGGTTTTTAATA
This sequence comes from Trichosurus vulpecula, assembly GCF_011100635.1. Taxonomy (NCBI): domain Eukaryota; kingdom Metazoa; phylum Chordata; class Mammalia; order Diprotodontia; family Phalangeridae; genus Trichosurus; species Trichosurus vulpecula. The sequence goes on along the minus strand of NC_050577.1, from coordinate 135,922,226 downwards.
GATGCTTGTTTATAAGCAATAGTTCCCTTTATTTTGAAAGCTTTTCATTCTGTGTAATCTGGAGATAATGAGTATTTGGTATAGTGAAATCTATTTTAAATGTTCTTAATTTTATTGATCAGTAGTATGCCCAGGCAGGCTAGGATAAGAGTCTAATCTGTGATAATATTCCAGTTCTGTTGAAATTGTATTGTTCCCCATACACTATATTTTATCCACCATATTCATGCCTTTGAAGAAGCTCTTCCCCAATGCCTAGAATACTCTTCCCTCCTCCCGCTTTCCGTTTCTTGGAATCCCCATCTCCCTTCAAGGTTCAGTTAAACTTCCTGTGTGAAGCTTCGCCTAATTTCCCCAATTGTTTGTGCTCCCCATCTCAAAGTTACTTTGTACTTGTGTTGAATGTGTTTTATGTTTATTTATCCCTGTATATGTTGTTTCTTTGTAGTAGAATGTGAGCTCCCTGAGGTAAAAGAGTACAGTCTTTCTATTTCTAGCACATATGCGCCAGTGCCTAGCACACAGTAGGTAACTAAAAAATGTTACTTTTAATTCAATTGAATATTGTTGATGAGAGGGGCTTTTGTGGTTGCAAGAAATACGGGATCATTAAAAGCTCTGTGCCAATAAACCTTTAAATATGTTACTGCTGCTATACATGATTGGTGAGGGATACCTCTAGGGACAAAGCACAGAATATTGAAGCCTATATCCTTACTTTCAGCCAGTACATTCAACCTCCATGCCTTCATGCTTGTGGAATGAACTTGGGGAAACTGAATGGTTCACATCAGGCCTGCACAACATCAAGCCAATGCTGCTTGTGGTCTGCCAAAGGCTTTCTGGAGGCCCTCAATGCAAAGCCCTCAGCAAAACTGACTATACTCTGCAAAGTTCCTTTAGGGCAGGGTTGCGCAACACACAGCCCTTGGCGGCAGCCAAAGGATTTCGGGCAGCCTGCAAAAAAGGTAAAGAATGTAAAACAGACTTGCACAGTGTCTGGCCCGGGGGCCATTTTGGTGGGCCACAAGCGACCCTCAGGCTGTGTGTTGTGTGGGCCTGGTCCAGACACTCATGTTATTAATGAGCAAGAGAGTTGTCAAGTGACTTGTTCAGCATCACAGGGTTAGTAGCAAAGTTGGGACTCCAACTCATGTCTCCAGCTCAGTCTAGTACATTTTCTATTGGGCCACACTTCCTTTACAGAAATGAATTAGTAAAGCTCAATCTACCTCATTTTCTTTTAGGAAATAGAAGGCAGACTCCAAGAGGTGGGTGGTATGTTTTATTGACATTCCTTCCTCTATACCATGCTGCCTCTGGGGAAATAAGTGATTATTTTGAATTCAGTAAGCTAGCTCTTTGGGGAGGATGGAAATGTGCAGTAGCAAAAGAAGTATCCACAGGAGAAAAAAGGGAGAGATATTAAGCACCTGAATAATCCACAAACTAGATAATCAGTCACTTTACCACTTTGGCTAGAAATAGGGAGCTAGTATCTTAAGTTGAGTTAAGTTAAGCACAGCTTTGCTTGTTGTATTCTTAAGTTGAAAAGACTTAAATTAGGATTCCTTGGTTAAAAATGTAGAAAAAATAAAGTTATGTTTGAAAATATTTTATCGCTTAACAACGGAACTGATATTGAAATATGGAGGCCCGGAATTTACTCTTTCTCTCCTGGATGATCACTTTTATTGAAATACTCTTGTCCTGTTCTTTCCCTTTCTCCCTTCTACCTTTCATCCCTCCCTCCTTTTCTCCCTCCCTTCCTTCCTCCCTTTCTTCTTCCTTCCCTCCCTCTCTCCTTTCCTCCCTTCCTTCCTTCCTCCCTTTCTTCTTCCTTCCCTCCCTCTCTCCTTTCCTCCCTTCCTTCCTTTCTCCCTTTCTTCTTCCTTCCTTCCCTTTCTCCTTTCCTTCCTTCTTTCCATCCTTCCTTCTTTCAAAAATTGACTCCTTTAGATTCAGGTGGATCATTCCAATCTTATTGGATATATTTTTGGGAATTTTCACTATCTCTTCTCCCTATACATGTGTAAAAACATCATACATATACACACATATACATATATGTACTTTACTTATTGGAGGACATTAAAATGTATGTAATATATCTAAAATATATATGTACATACATATGTATATCTATATCTATAATTTTAAACCTCAGATTTGAGAGCACCCTGAAGTCAAGGGGAAGAGCTATTTAAATGACAGTTTATAGTTATGAGGGCTTGGAAAATATGGAAGGGCTCACCAAAGTCTTTTTATGTGTACTTTTCTGGGGAGGTTAATTCATGATGAGAAGCTTTTTGTTAAAAATAAAATAAAATAAAATATTGGTCATCCTCCTTCCCAGAACCCACGATTTTTATTCCTCTTCCCCTAAGCATAATGCTTTAGTCTTAGTTCTTGCTTCATGAACACTTGTGGGCTAATCTAGACAAAGTTGCAAAGGGTTAAGTATTCAGCCTTTGCTCTATCTGTATTATTTAGGAAGCGACAGCCTGAGAATTAAATGTACATACGTGTGGGTGTATTTCAATGCAAACATGGGTTTAGGTTCTATTACAATATACATTTATGGCTTCACTCTTCCAGGGCTTTCTAAAGTTCTCCAGTAATAGACTCTGTGACAGTCTCACATTAAACCATCTACCAGAAGGGATTGACATTAGTTATGGGATAGAGCACTGGCAGCTCTTTAGATGTATAACTACTGTGCCATTTTGATGTAATTCTGTCTAAATTTCAAACATTTCTATTTAACATAATCAAGTGGTATGAAATCTTCTTTTTAAATGGCAAGTATACAGTCCTAGCTCAATTGGTACTTAGCAACGGTTCTTTTTACAATATCACAATAGCTTCCAGCAGGGAGGTTTTTAAGGACCATACTTTGAGAGCACAAACTCACACATGTACAATCAGTAGACATCAAGGTTCTATCTCTAGCTCCCCTTGAGATGTTATTTAGCTAATGTACAAATGTTACATCTAAGCTGTTAAGCCTGAAAAATGGAACAAGCGGTTGCATGCAGGTACACATATTTTTCATTCTCCAAGCTAATATCTTCATATCCTAATTCCACAGGAAACAACATCTAGTAAGGTTCATTTGTTTTTTTAAATTAGGTGTTTTTCATCATTTAAGAATGCTGCTAAGTGCCCATTCAGAAACAAAATTTTACATGGGAGGAGAGCACCCCTGAGTGGATAGATTCGGAAAGTTTCTTGAGAGTAGAAAACTGTGAATTTAATAAAATTATAACTGCCACCACCAGCAATTGTTATCATAGACGTGTAGTAAGATGATCAATGATCCTGAAAAACCTCACAAGGTAAATTTAAAGAAATACAAAATGATGATTTTTTTTGTAAAATGAAGATTGCCTAGTGATTTTTCCCTCTGAGAAGAGAAGATAATCACTACTCAGAGAGGCAACATGGTAGTGTGAAGTGCTAGATCCAGAGCAAGGAAAGCTTGGCTTCAAATCCTGCCCCTGACTCTAGATATATGACCCTGAGCAAACCACAGCCTCTTTGAGTTATAGTTGTTGTCGTTTTTAATCTCTAAAATGAATTCAGTTTTTCCAGATTGATGGTATCAAATACCAACAGAAACAGAGCAGCTGAATCATACATAAGGATCCCTGATGGCACATATTAGGTGGAGTCAAGAAGACTCATTTTCCTGAGTTCAGATCTGGCCCCAGACATTTACTAGCTGTGTGACCCTGGGCAAGTCATTGAACCCTGTTTGCCTCAGCTTCTTCATCTGTTAAATGAGATGGAGAAGGAAATGGCAAGCCACTCCAATATCTTTGCTAAGAAAACCCCAAACAGGGTCACAAAGAGCCAGATGGGACTGAAAACAACATAACAACAAAAACAATGGACCTGTGATTTCTCTAGTGTGGAGGACTTCTAGTGCTGTAGCTTCCTCTAGCAACACAAGTCATCTGTAATTTACAACCCTAGAGACGTGCCCCAGTCTCTGAGCAATTCATTGACTTACCCATTATTCTTGAAGTTAGAATAGAGTCCAAGGCAAGATGTGAACACAGGTCTTCCTTATTTTTGACACTGGGCCTCCATGTTGCCTCTCTCAATCATGATTAATCATTTTCAATGGTGTAATTAAGAGGCAGAATGAACAGTGGAAATAGCAAAGATTTTGGAGTCCCATTGAAATCCCACCTTGGGCAGTTTCCTGTGTGACTTTGGGCAAATCACTTAACGTATCTGACTTCTGGTTCCTTCATCTATAAAATGAAGAGCTTGGATTTGATGGCTTCTGAGGTTCCTTTGAGATCAAAATCAGTGGTGTTATGATTTTGGAATGAACATAATAGCAAAGAAGCATTAAGCTCCATGTCTCTGGCTTGCTATTTGATACAGTGTTCAAATTACACAATGGATAACCCAGAAAGTGTCTAGAAGAGAACAACCATAAAATGATCAAGACCTTTGTGTCCACAGCATATGAGGAGCAGTTGAATGAACTGGGCATGTTGAACGTGTAGAAGACAAGACTCAAGAGGAACATGATAATTGTCTTCAGTCGTTTGAAGAACTATATATGGAACAGAGAGACTAGATTTGTTATATTTGGTCTCAGGGAGCAGAACCAGGGAATAAAGTTTGCAAAGAGGCAAATTTAGGCCCAATGTCAGCAAAAACTTTCAATCAGAGCTTTCTAAAGGTGGAACTGACTGCATTGAGAACTGATGGATCTGTATCTATCGAGGTCTTCAAGTGAGATGGGGCATCTACTTGTTGGTGGTGTTACAAATGGGTTGGCTATCTCTGAGTTCTTCTCCAACTGTCACATTCTGTGAAAAGTGAAAACACACAAGTTTAGCTGAATTTAAAGGCATTTCACTGTTTTTGGCTCAAGAGTAATGGCAAAGGCTCCAAAGACAATAAAACACATATTACAAGAAAAGATTAGGGAGCCCTCAAGTCCCACTGAAAATCCTGTTGGGATTAGCAGATGATAACTGACTTCAAAGCTAAATTATCCTTTTCTTAATTTACTAACCTGCATGGAGTTGCTTATCTACATCCAAAGAAATAGTATTCATCTATAGAATTAACCCTCTAAAAAGGATATCTTCTATGGATAGATTGTTACTTTTTAATGTTTCAAAAATATTCACTTCCTTTTCTTTCTCTTCACTTGAACCCTAAATATATTTTGAGAAATGTTTTACAGAGATGGGTATTTTTCCAAGGTTAAAACCTATGGATTTTTGTCTTAAAATTCCTGTATAAAAGAAATGTTAACAGACTCCATTTACTTCTTTTTGAAACCAAACTTTAAAAAAAATTAAACTGGAGCTGGTTAAAAATAAGTATCTCCAACCAGGTGAAAGCAAACTTCTTGGCCACTTCACAATTAGAAAAGGTTTAACCAATTGAAACTATTTTTTAAAAAATCATCTGGACAGACAATTTCCAAGCCAAGTTTTTGGTGGATGAGCTCCAAAGTGGCTGAAATATTAAATTTAAAAACTTGCTTTCTTGCATTAAAAATTCCAAGCTACAACATTGTGACCCTGATGCTATAATTTTTTAAGAGAGCTAAGTGGCGTTAGTACTATACATAATTATTTCACTCATGGGCAAAAGAGGCCCATCACTCATAGGAAGTAGGATTTTTAAGTAAGTTATGAGGGCCATTTCTTTAGAAATATGCCAATCACATCCCCAAGCTTCACTGTGCAGTATGTAATACATCAACTTTTGGGATGCCTGCCTAACGCAATATTAAGGCTTTGAAATGGTTTCTGATTTGCTTTGACATATCGGCCCAGGATACTTGCATTTTAAAAATAAGGTAAATAAATAAACACCATCAAAATGCTAAAACAACATAACAAAAAATGATCCTCTCAAATGATTTTTCCATCCTATTCAGGTTTTGACTGATAATCAAGGTTTGAAAATCAGCCGTCTGATGTTCATGCCCAAGCAGCTTAAATAGCAGTTTTGCCTGCCAATTTAAACTTTTACTTTTTAATGAAGAATTTAAACCAGAAAAGTTAAACATTTCTTGGTCTTGCTTTTGAGTAGGATACAGAAGTTTGAGTTGGCACACAGCAGTGAAAGAATCAGTCCTTTTCGGCTCCTACTGAACCCAACCAGAAGTTTTACTTGAATCCTTGCAATCTTTCTGGACAACAAAACATTAACAGCCAGAAAAGAAGAGAAGGAAAGAGAAGAGAAGAGAAGAAAAGAGAAGAGGAGAGAAGAGGAGAGAAGAGAAGAGGAGAGAAGAGAAAAGAAAGAAAAAGAAAAGAGGAAAAGAGAGGAAAAGAAAAGAGAAGAGAAAAGAAAAGAAAAGAAGGATGATACAAAGAACCAAACAAAAATATTTAATAACTAAGGAATCTTTGAGGAAAATAAATAAATAAACGTTCCTTTTATTTAAAAATCACCAAGTTCTCTCCTCCCATAAGAGAAATTCCTCCTTGGACTAAAACCTCAGACTTTCAAAAAAATACTAAAAGAACATTCTATGCCATAACCCGTTATAGGCTGTACATTTTATTCCAGTGACTGGGCCATTGCAGAAAGATCATTTCCTCTGTTTAAACAGTGTTACGATTTGTTGGTACTATTTAAATCTCTAAGGATGTTTATGCATGGAGAACTCCCTAGTTGTAACAAATCTTCCAGTATTGGTCTTGATTTCAGACATTTGGTATGAGAAAAACATTCAATTTAATCCCCTCCCTTCCCCTTCCTCCTCCCCTGAACCTAATTATGCAGGGAAAGAAAAAATAAGATATTAAGAAAACAGGAAATGTTTATGTTTGTTGTTGATATTTCTTCTTAGGAACTGGCCAAAGTTATTTCTCCATGTCTGTGTTTCTCATCTCCCAATGGGCCATGAAACTATTTACTTACTCACTTTAGAAGAACAAATTCTCTCGAGAAGGAATCCAATGACCTTACTTTTCCTTCTAATTTCAGTAGGGGTAACTATTGGACCCTCCTAATTTCCTCAGAAGGGAGGAGAAAAGGTCAAGCCTTTCCCTCTGCAGAAAGGGAGGTGATGTATCTCAAGTCATCAGGCCCGATTCTGGGAATGATGTTACCTTGGGAATGTTCAGCTGGTGTAGAACCTCAATTCCCTTATGGTGATGAAAGACTGAATAAATTAGCCACAGCTGGACTGGGTGAAATGATCTTCAATGTGTTATCCAGTGGAGAGTGGAGGCAGTGAGGTATGTGATTAGAGGGCCACAGCCATAGAATCAGAAAAACCTGAGTTCAAGTTCTGACTCAGATACTACCTTCCTGTACGATCTAGGGTCACTCAATTGAAATTAAACTCTCAGTGCCCCCAGGCAACTCTCTAAGATGATTAATTTGCAGTGAAGTAGCAGAATGGAATGATAGAGAGTACCAGTAATTCCAAATTCCATATTGGGAATTATCTATACTGTCACATCTATAGGTCCAGACACACCTACCCTGCCACATGCGTGCATGTGCACACACACACACACATACACACACACATATATGTCCAAGAAGGAAGAGAATAGTTACTATGAGAGGACTGTAGTGAAATGAGAATAAATCATAATACATGACATTAACATAGTATTTTTAAAGTAGGCAAAGTGCTTGGCATATTTTATGTCATTTGAGCCTTACAACACTGTGAGATGGCGATATTGACATCCCTTTTTTTACAAATGGGGAAACTGAGATCCTGAAGTTAATTGCTCACAGTCATAGAGCTGTTGTGCATGGTCACTTAAGCTGAATGGTAGTATTTGAACACAGGTCTTCCTGACCCAATCCTCTATGCACTTCTGCGGAGCATGTGAACTTCCATGACCTTATCTGTACTGTAGCCCTATTTCTAGACAGATTGGACCAATTTTTCTCTGATTTAAAGTCAGCGTCTGGCAGAGTGCCTGGCATATAGTACATATGCTTTGTCTAAGGCTTTGTCGAAGGCAAGATGGAATGAATGAATCATTTTCCAGGCCTCCCTTGGCCAAACTATCTCCCAGGTAAAAATTCCCAGATTTCTACTTTAAATCACTCTTTTGGATTAAGGTGTTCATGCAGTTTGGTTTAAGTGAAAAAAGCAACACATTAGTTACCAGACTTCTCAACCCACAAACACCAAAGACAACAGAGAAGGTTAGTGGGAAAAACGGCGGGGACAGAGTGAAAGGGGGGTGACAGAGATGGTGCAGCTCTGAGGTTGCTTACAGAGCTACAGCTGCAGTCACTTCTGGCCCCAGGCCCACCTGGTGGGAGGAATTAAGTGGCAGAGCAGAGCAGGAGTGCAGAGTCTGCTTGGATCTGAGTCCAGTCCTAGTTGGCGGTTCTTGGGGGAGGAGGAGCACTGGTGTGGCAGAGCTTGCTGTATAGAAATAGCTCTGAAAACAACAGCACAGCCCCTCAAGCTTTGGACAAAGTATTCTCTACTCTACAAGCAGTCATACCCCGACAAAACCTCAAGGGTCAAGTAGCTGGCTGGGAACATGAACAGGCAGCAAAAACGGTCTCAGATTCAGACTCAGACTTTGGAGTCTTTCTTTGGTGACAAAGAAGACCAAAACATACAGCCTGAAGAAGTCAACAAAGTCAAACAGCCTACATCAAAAGCCTCCAAGAAAAACATGAACTGGTCTCAGGCCATGGAAGAGCTCAAAAAGGATTTGGAAAAGCAAGTTAGAGAAGTAGAGGAAAAATTGGGAAGAGAAATGAGAGTGATGTTGAGAAAACCCTGAAAAACAAATCAACGACTTGCTAAAGGAGACCCAAAAAAATACTGAAGAAAACAACACCTTAGAAAATAGACTAACTCAAATGGCAAAAGAGCTTCAAAAAGCCAAAGAGGAGAAGAAAGCCTTGAAAGGCAGAATTAGCCAAATGGAAAAGGAGGTCCAAAAGACCACTGAAGAAAATACTACCTTAAAAATTAGATTGGAGCAAGTGGAAGCTTGTGACTTTATGAGAAATCAAGATATTATAAAACAGAACCAAAGGAATGAAAAAATGGAAGACAATGTCAAAAATCTCATTGGAAAAACCACTGACCTGGAAAATAGATCCAGGAGAAATAATTTAAAAATTATTGTACTACCTGAAAGTCATGATCAAAAAAGACATCTATATCATCTTTCAAGAAATTATCAAGGAAAACTTCCCTGATATTCTAGAGCCAGAGGGTAAAATAGAAATTGAAAGCATCCACTGATCACCTCCTGAAAAAGATCCCAAAAAGAAAACTCCTAGGAATAGTGTCACCAAATTCCAGAGCCCCCACATCAGGGAAAAAATACTTCAAGCAGCCAGAAGGAAACAATTTGAGTATTGTGGAAACACAATCAGCATAACACAAGTTCTAGCAGCTTCTCCACTAAGGGATCGAAGGACTTGGAACATGATATTCTGGAGGTCAATGGAGCTAGGATTAAAACCAAGAATCACCTACCTAGCAAAACTGAGTATAATGCTCCAAGGCAAAGTATGGATTTTCAATAAAATAGAGGACTTTCAAGCTTTCTAGATGAAAAGACCAGAGCTGAATAGAAAATTTGACTTTTAAACACAAGAATCAAGAGAAGCATGAAAAGGCAAACAAGGAAGAGAAATCGTAAGGGACTTAACTGACGTTGAACTGTTTTGTTTACATTCCTACGTGGAAAGATGATGTGTATAATTCATGAGACCTCAGTATTAGGGTAGCTGAAGGGAATATACATAGATAAATAGGTAGGTAGATAGATAGATAGATAGATAGATAGATACAGATATAGATATAGATACAGATATAGACAGAGGGCACAGGGTGAGTTGAATATGAAGAGATGATATCTGAAAAAAATCAAATCAAATTAAGGGATGAGAGAGGAATATATTGAGAGAGGGAGAAAGGGAGAGATAGAATGGGGCAAATTATCTTGCATAAAAGTAGCAAGAAAAGGCAGTTCTGTTGGGAGGGAAGAGGGGGCAGGTGAGGGGAATGAGTGAATCTTGCTCTCATCAGATTTGACCTGAGGAGGGAATAACATACACACTCAATTGGGTATCTTACCCCACAGGAAAGAAGGAGGAAGGAGATAAAAAGTGGGGGATGATAGAAGGGAGGGAATATAGGGGGAGGAGGTAATCAAAAGTAAACACTTTCAAAAGGGGACAGGGTCAAGGGAGAAAATTGAATAAAGGGGGATAGGATAGGAAGGAGCAAAATACAGTTAGTCTTTCACAACATGAGTACTGTGGAAGGGTTTTGCATAATGATACATGTGTGACCTATGTTGAATTGCTTGCCCTCTTAGGGAGGGTGGGTGGGGAGGGGAGAGGGGAGAGAATTTGGAACTCAAAGTTTTAAAAGCAGATGTTCAAAAAAAAGTTTTTGCATGCAACTAGGAAATAAGATATACAGGCAATGGGGCATAGAAATCTGTCTTGCCCTACAAGAAAGTAAGGGAAAAGGGGATGGGGTGGGGGGAGTGGGGTGACAGAAGGGAGGGCTGACTGGGGAATGGGGCAATCAGAATATATGCCATCTTGGAGTGGGGGGAGGGTAGAAAAGGGGAGAAAATTTGTAATTCAAACTCTTGTGGAAATCAATGCTGAAAACTAAAAATATTAAATAAATAAATAATGATTAAAAAAGAAATAAAGAAAAAAGCAACACATTGGGAGTCAGGAGATTTGTATTCTCAACTGATCTCTGCTACTAACTAGTTTTGTGACCTTGGCACAAATCACATTGCTCTAAATGCACCTGTTTCCTCATCCATCAAATGATTCATTAGATCACAGATCTCTTTGAATACAGAAGCCCATCATTCAATTCAAATCCTCAACGGGGTAAATATGCTAGCTTTTAAAACTGATGGTTCTCTTGATACCCTCCAGTCACATTTATTAAGCTTCCTGACTTTGTTGATATAGTCAAAAGAATATTGAATATAGAGTCAGAAGACCTGAATTCAAGTCCTACTTACCAGCCAAGTGATCTTTTCAGGCTCAGATCCTTAGCTGCAAAATGGGGGTAAGAATACTGTCTTTCAGTCAGAAGTTTAAAAGATAATGCATGTAAAGTACTATATAAATGTAAGCATTATTATGTCACACCATCTGCTGAGAATAATTAAATACTTGGTCATCTATGGCATATTCAGATATGTGAATAAACTAGAGTGTGATATTTGGCTGGGTAGAGCTTGTATTTCACCATTTCCTGTTGGCATTTTACATATTGATTTAATGTCTGTAGCAGCTCCAAAGAAGATGGTTGATATTTGATGACTGGTATTTCTAGAGACAAAAAAATTTAATCATGTATTTCACAACCCTGGCTAGCTTTTTGTAGGGTTTGGTTGTGCATGCACATGTGTGTATGTGTACGAATTGTGCTGTTCATAAACAACACTCTGGCAAGCATTGGCACTTCCCCAAATTACATCATTAATAAAACAGCATTCATGCTACCCGAGATCATTAACATTTGTTTGCCACACTGTTGCACCCCATAGGAGATTTGAGTCATGAAGAGCAGCTGTCAACTCTTCTGATTACTAGTTGGCTTTAATGCAATTGCCTGACCCTGGTTGTCAATTCCCACCTAATACAGCTGTGATTTCTTGCTTTTAGAAATACATCAGATTGGCGTGATTTTCTTCTGCTGTGGCAATAGCACTACAAGAGTCAAGGGATCTTAAAGGCATCTTCTCCGTCCTCAGATATTAACCATGAATAGTTTCTGGAAATATAGAATACACCTTTCATGTCTCAAGTGGAAATTTCTCTCTTAGTGTGAGGAGGAAAAAATTGGTCTTTATAAAAATTGAATTACTCATGCTAGTAGATACTTCATTTTAAATTTTTCTGAGTTGGTGTCCAAAGCAATATATAGAGCTACATAGATAAAGCATTTTGTGTGCTATGTGCTGTACTTAGTGCTAGGAATGCAAACACCAGCAAACAAGACAATTCTTGCCCTCAAGGAGTTTACATTCTAACAGCACATGAAGATATGCCAGAAAGGATGTAGAAGGAGAGAACAGGAAGAAAAGTACTGGCACAGGGCTACACTGAGGAAGCAGCTGGGAAGCAGTTATGTTTTAGTAATTTAGTTTGACTAAAGGAGAAGGCCTGATAAGCATATATGTCTATGCCTATGTATGTACAGGGCAGCTAGATGGTGCAGTGGACAGAGCACTGGGCTTGGAGTCAAGAAGACTCCTTTTCATGAGTTCAAATCCAGCCTCAGACACTTACTAGTTATGTGATCCTGGGCAAGTCACTTAACCCTGTTTACCTCAGTTCCTCAATACACACACACACACACACACACACACACACACACATTTATATATGTGTATATGTGTAAGCAAGGTGGATTTTAGTGTGTGTAAAGTGGATTTTTGTTATTATTTCTTAAAGTTCAGTTTCCCAGGATCTATGGCCATAACAACCTCAGTTTCCCAGGATCTGTGGACATAACAATCTCTGTTTCCCAGGTATTAGATATGAGTTCCCAGGCTCATGGCTCAAAACATCTCTATCATTCTTGTGCAGCATTATATAAGGATAAATAATATAAACGTGTGCTGAAACTGTAAACATCCACTGCGACTGTGTGGTGAGATATATGGATAAGGTGATGCAAACTGGTGAGGCTATTGCTGGCAATATGCCTTCTTTGTCTGATGCCCTATAAAACAGGTGGTCAGTGGTCAGTGAGTTGGGGAAACTTTACGGTTGAATGCACAAGCTGGAATGCTGTGTGCCTTGATCGGCCCCCATCAAAGCTTGGGGGGCAAAATCTATGTTTGCCTCAACAGGCCCCCATTGAGCCTTGAGGGGATTTAAGGGATGCACAAGTTGTGCCCGTCTTGACTGGCCCCATCGAGACGTAGGGGTAGTCCTCCCCCCCCCTACTCCCCTCCCCCCCCCCCCGCCTTCTTGCCAGCCCCTGCGAGAAGGGTGATTAGAGAATACTGTAGGAGTTTGTAGTGCTTCCATTATCAGCAATACTGTGTTAAAGAAGTCTAGACTACAATAAAGCTTATTATTAACCCCTTTGAATCTCTCTTTTCTGTCTGACCGGATCAAAGCTGAACCTGTTAGAGGCTGGAGTCTGAAGCCTCCAGTGCCTCCTGTGTATTATCTAACAGTTTGTATATATGTATGTATATATTTATGATATGTGCAATACATTCATAGGATTTAGAGCTGATTTGAATCTTGGAAATGATTTGGTAATATTCCTATAGCCTTCATTCCATTTTATCGGTGAGGAAATTGAAAAACAAGAAGTTGAAGGGTAATGCCCAATATCACACAATACCAACATTTTGTTGCTTTGATGGGTCTGTGAGCTCAGTAACTAGGTGCTCCCTCCAATGATATAGAATCATTCAAAACCCACCCCTGCTTTCCCATCTTGTGTGACTCCTCTTCATGTCTTCCCATAAATAACTCACAGGGACATCCACTCAACATTACAGTGGCCTTTCTCTACATTTCTTGTTATGCCATGGAAACCCATAGGACGTATGGGCTATCCATGTGTGATCCTTCACTCTCCCTCTGTAACTGGTTCAACTGCCATTCTGGTCATGCACTAAATTGATGGCATATTTTATACTACTTGTGCATATAATTTATAATTGGTAATATTCTGTAGCCTATTCATAACAACTACAGATCTCTTCAGTGCCCTTTGGGTGACCCATAACTATAATTTTCCACCATAGTCCATAATTTTCACCCAAATAGCATGACTGAAAGACTATTGACCATACAATTTCATAATGACATGTGCATACATCCATATATACATGTGTTATATATATATGTATATATGTGTGTGTGTATGTGCGCGCGCATGTGTATATGTATACATACATACATATACATACTTACATCAGTAGCATTTCTTAAGCACTTACTATTCACCAGGTTTTGCACTAGATGCTGGACGTACATAGACAAGAAAAAAATAAACACTTCTGCTTTTAAAAAGATTACATTCTATTGAGGGAGACAAGTAAATTGATCTTTGAACATAATAAATATGTACCAAATAAATACTAAATAAGTGCAAGAGAGGTAGTGGGGAGGGGCAGTCACAATTTGGGGAAGTTATAAAAAGCATTGTATAAAAGAAAGTACTTGGATAGCATCTTGAATGAAATAAGATTGAGATGAGGAGCAAGTGTATTCCGGGCTTGGGGAATGGGTGGTGCAATTGCATGGAGATAGGAAATGGAGGATGAAGTTAATGAGCAGTGAGAAGTACAGTTTGACTGATTTGTACAGTGCAGGAAGGGGCCGAGTTGTGAAATAATAGGTTTGGAGTAAGTTGTGAAGACTTTGCATTTGACCCTACAATTTATTCCAGTGGCTATTGGTAATAAGGAGCCACTTGAATAAACTGAATAAGGGCACTATTTAGTCAGATCTGAGTCTAAGGAAAATCATGTTGGCAGTTGTGTGGAAGGAGGAGTAGAGTCCAAAGAAATAATCTGTCCAGCTAACCACCCAAGCCATCTTAAGCGCCTTCAGCTTTACATACCTTCTCTCTTCTCTCCCTTGCATGTCTTTCTCTGAGCAAAAAATCAAATCAATAATATCATTGTTTCCAGAAAGTACAAATTCAATTTCATTAACTGTCCTATGCATCAGCTTATCAACTCAATGGCTCCCCAGACTAAAATCCCCATCCATAGACACCACTCCCTGTATCAACAATGTTACTAGCAGCAACTGTGCTGTGTAAGATCAATAACACCAGACCACAAGAGGGCTACTAGCACAGGTTCTTTGATCTGCTTTTCTAAGGAAAGCAACTTTAAGGGGTTTACAATCTCACTTTAATCAAATATACACATATTCACTTAGTTCAGGGGAAAAAGTTAGCACCCTGAACTTCAGAGAAAACACAAACAGAAATTACAAACAGAAATTATATAAACAGAGCAAATAACACAAATAAATAGGCAGGCTTCTTGCTGTCTGTCCGAGACATTACACACATAGTTACCAGAGAGAGAAGCCCCAACATCTGGGTTTTCAAAGCTGGGAGGCCTCCTTAATGGCTACCCAGAGTCTCTACACCAACACTCTTCCAATGAGTGAGCTCCCAAATAAAATGCTAACCTCAGAGTGTATATACACTTCTTCAGGGTCAAAACGCTTCACACCTCTTGAAGGTTTCACACCTCTTGAGGCTTTCACACCTCTCATGACTTAACTAGCAAAAGGGTGTGGACCTTTCTACAAACAAAGGCAAGACTCAATCAAAGGCACTTGATTGCCTTAGTGCTGAGAAGCACTCCAAAACAAAAGACAACAAAAAGTCCCCCTTTGCTTGCCATTACACTCTCCCACACGTATTGCCTTCCCCTATTAGAATGTAGGCTCCTTGAGGAGAGGGACTTTATATTTATGTCTCTAAAACCATTGTATCTGGCTGATACATAAATAAGAATTTAAGAAAAGTTACTCATCTGTGAAACAGGAGTAACAGTACTTGTTCTACATATCTCATAGGGGTTTTACGAGTCTAGAACTTTGCAAATGTAAGTTATTATCTGTGTGACTTTGAATATGTCACTTTACCTCTATGGTCTTCAGTGTCCTCATATTTAAAATAGAGGTTAGGTCTAAGGCCACTTCCAACTTTAAATATAGGCTCTTAATACAAAACACCTTTGTTTAAATTTTAATGCAAAAAAGGTTTCTAACAATATCAATTTTGAGTACTAGGAAAACTTAGAAAGAATATTGAACTTTCCCATAACCAAGTTACAATGTTAATGATTAAATGGCTAAATGACAAGGTTGGCATCTTCGTTAAAAATTGTACAACAAACTACATAAGGCCTGTGTATTCTACTGGTTGCCTGGTTATGGCAGTAAAGGAAACAGCAAATAGGTTATCCAAAATGGTATAGTTCAATATCCTTTTTCCTCCTTCCTTTGGATGTGGGCTTGAGATCATGATTTTAGATGAGGGTATATGGGCTGAATGAAAGAGATGCTATTATGAATACTCATTTATAAGTATTATTAAATTTTGCCAACCTTATTGCTAAACTATTAATTGTTGTTACTCATCAAAAACCATAATTAGTGGCAAAATTGGTTATTAGTATATCATCTAGTTTGGGGGAAATCATAATATTTGGGGTAACATTAAAAATTAATAAAGATGACAAAAAAATTCTGGGAAATTAATTCTGTTTCTACTTAGACTTTGGGTAGGAAGTATAAGACTCAAAGAGACTTTTTAGTGTGCTTCCCAGATTATCCTAACCAATCATACCATCCCCAGAACTCAAAAAGTTGACCCAAGAATGGCTTGATTTTTTTTTACTATTCTATGTCTTTTAAAAGTATATGCTGAAGTATACCCTTACGTTTCAAAGAACAATGTTTACTTGGCTAAATTCTATCCTCACATGTCTTTGACTGAAGAACACATCTATCTTTTTTTTTCTTTTAGCTGGACATTCAAATTAGCATGCTCAGTGAACCCAACTACGTGAAAACATCTCCAGGAATCTGACGGAATGTATGTGAGTAGAGTTCATGAATTGAATCCACATTTATTTCACAAATGAATAACTGTTGTCTCCTGAAGACTTTCCTTGCTATCTAGAGAAATAAGGATAGAAAATAAGTGCCTCAGAGCTAGTCAAAGAACCTTTCCTCTTAGGTTTGGTTTTCTCATATCCAATTGAGATACAAGAGGTCAGAAAAAAAATTCTCCCTCTCCCTCTTCCTCTCCCTCTTCCTCTCCCTCTTCCTCTCCCTTTTCCTCTGCCTTTCTCTCTCTCTCTCCCTCTCCCCTTGTCAAACAATCGTAACGCTGTCCTATTCTTTATCTCTATTTGTAGGTTGCTGTAGCTCTCAAAACTGAATTATTTTCTAATGGCTTAAATGGTAAATTACCTTGTTTGAAATTTTAATTAATTTCATGAAAAAATACTTTTGATAGAATCTGCCACTAGCTTTTCTATTGTTTAGCCCTTATTCAGAATAAGGAGCCAAATATAAAAGGGTTTTATACATGCATACATACATACATGCATACACATATGTATATACACCTATATGCTCATATACATACATACATGCATGAAGACAGACACACATGGACCCGCACTTGGAGGAGAGAGTGCTTGTTTTGTTTTTGGACTGGAACTGTAATTTCATTTGGTACAGGGCAATCCTTGTCAGGAGACTTAGTCTACAAATGCAGAGTCAGCACCTTCTCTGAAAATTTTATTCTTACAGTTTCCTTCAACACTTAGAGGTTAAATAAGTTAGCCAGGATCATACAGCAAGTATGTGTGAGAGGGAGGTATTCCTGACTATAAGGTCAGCTTCCTATCCATTACATTACTGTCTCACAGGTCTACTGCTGTGGATGTAAAACAGCCCAATGTTATTATTAAGCACTGGGTGCTGGACATAGACAGAGAAAAATATCAAACAATCTCTGCTTTTAAAAAGGTTATATTCTACTGAGAGAGACAAATACATCTATAAATATATACATAATAAATATGTGCAGAATCTTGCAAATAGTATTTACAAATTGTATTACAATAACGAAGTAGGTTTTGGTTTTGCTTAGTTATTTTTCGGTCATGTCCAACTCTTTGTGACCACATTTGAGGTTTTCTTGGCAGAGATACTGGAGTGGTTTGCCATTTCTTTCTCCAGCTCATTTTACACATGAGGAAACTGAAATAAACAGGGTAAGTGACTTGCCCCCGTCACACGTCTAGTAAATGTCTGGGGACAGATTTGAACTCAGGGCCTCCTGTATTCTATCCTCTGAACCAAATAGCTGCCCCTTAATTAAGGGGGCATTAGCAGGTGGGGGGCATCATATAGAAGGAGGTACCTCAATAAATTCATAATCAAATTCCTGGCAAATTGCATTAGCACTCTTTCTAATGTTCCATTTAAATGAAGTGTTTTTAGTTCCAAATTTCTCTTATGCCATAGTTTGAGAGGCTCCCCTGGCCTAGTAATTATGCTATGTCCTGAAAGTATAACTTAAGAGACAACACAAAATTGCATAAAAACATTATGGACTCTTCACTCAAGGAATTCACAGTATATGGAGAGAATATCAGGAAAGTGCAGAAAAAGACCAATGGTAACCCGAGGAAGCACATGGTGAATGTTAAAAGGGCAATGCACTCAACTAGAGGTGGCATATGATGGTAGATAGAGTGGCGGACCTTTGAATCAGGAGCCTTCCGTTTGAATTCCACCTCACATTCTTGTGAGCAGCAGTCAGTCAATAACCAGTGAAGAAGTATTTTTAGATGCTTATTATGTGCTTTCTAACTGCTGGAGACAAAGAGAAAAACAAAAAGGATTCGCTCCCCTCAAGGAGTGTACATTCTGATGGGCCAGACAACATGTAAATTTATGAAATACCGGTCAGTTCTGCTGTGATGTGAATTTGTTCCAACATAGTTGGTATCTTTGAGAACAATTTAAGCGTAACAAAAATTTTGTGTTTGTCTATGTTTGATTCTCAGGAAAGAACATAGAAAATTGCATCACTTCACAATAACTCACAAACTGCCACTTTTTGGATGCCCACTTCCACAAGCAAACTTTGGGTCTTTTCCCATGCCATATTTAAAAGTGCCAT
This sequence comes from Trichosurus vulpecula, assembly GCF_011100635.1. Taxonomy (NCBI): domain Eukaryota; kingdom Metazoa; phylum Chordata; class Mammalia; order Diprotodontia; family Phalangeridae; genus Trichosurus; species Trichosurus vulpecula. The sequence goes on along the minus strand of NC_050577.1, from coordinate 135,903,550 downwards.
ATTTGTTTTATATCTTGTGGTGCGGTTTAGAGCTGTGGGCTGAGGAGGGTTGGTCCACTCCTCCCATCACAGCTGAGGCCAAGCCTAGAGATCTCCAAGGCCACCCTTTCTGTGGGACCCTGAGGAAAGGAACCAGGATGAGAGCGGCAGCCCGAAGCCTCCAATGCTGCCACTACTTGTTTGTAGCATCAACGTGTTTCTTAACAATTTGACACGTATAAAATGGTGCTACTGTTTTTATTAGGTTCCAATTTTTTTATGTGTGTCGCCGATGAAGGTTTTAGTGTTGTGCCCCTAACCCCATTGTCCCTTGTGGTTTTTATTGTTCAGTTTTTCACAGCCCAGTGATTTTTTAGGAATGAGTATGTTGAATTAAAGCAAAACTGATGGTACATAGCCGATATATACAAAGTATATAAAAGTAATCTGAAAGGTGAAAGGCATCAGCAGCTTGGGAGCCTGGGAAAGGCCTCCTGCAGAAGGCGAGATTTGAGCTGAGTCCCTAAGGAAACAACAAAAATCAAGAGTTAGGATTTGGGTGTGGAATGCAGATTATTTAAGGCATGAGGTATGGACAGTGCAATGCAGAGCCTTAGTTAAGAAACTAATGCAATAGTCCAGGAGAGCAATGACAAGGGCCTGTGAATGACAAGGGCTTAATTGAGAGATATTGTTCATGACCACGTCACTTAACCTTTAGAGCCTCAGTGTCCTCATCTATAAAATGGGTATAATGATGCTTGTCCTGCTTAACTTCAGTATATTACTGTGAGGAACAGGCTTTGTTAACCTTAAAGTACTAAGAGATGATCACGGAATGATGTTCAGTTTTTTAGAGAAGGGAAAAATTACTGTGTGTGGCAAAGCATTGGAGTCAATATGCTTGGAAAAACCACCAAGCCCCATTCTTATCCATGAGCTCCTGCTATCTAGACCGCTTTTTCTCATTTCGGCAATGGCAGTGTTGCCGTCTTTGTTGTTACTGTTGTTGCACAGTCATTACTAAGTGCTTAATAAGTGTTTGTCAAATTGAATTTAAATTAAAATTCCTCCGCAAGATAGGAAGAGAGAGATCCTGTCCTGAGAAGATATGATAGATAGGCATATGGTTCTCACATTTAAAACTCTGCAGTATTGTCATTATCATATGTTCGGGGAAGAAGTCAAGGAGAAGGCTAGTTTTCTTCCCAGCATGGTGAGCCACGTGAAAACACGAGGTCAGGACAATGAAGCCCTCTGGATCTTCTGCCAGGTTTTCTGAGGAGTCAGGGAGAATTCATTAGGGAAAAAAAGGGAGAAAACAATGACTGAGTTACAGATGGGATAAATATAACAGTTTCTGTAGGTGATCATGTCGTGCCATCTTTACTCTTTGCATCTCATCATGTCAGCTGTGATTGATTGCTTCACTCTCTCTGTTTAGTCCAGAGTAACTAGAATTGTGCTTACAACGCACATGCATTTCCCTCTCTTGATCAGCACTTCAGATCTATTACACATAACAACAGTACAGGGAATCTTTTTCAGGTACTGAGATTAACCGTGAGATAAAGAGCCCGGTTAAAATGATAGGAGAACAACTATCTGAAAGTAAATACCCTAGGTTCGACCTGAGTGGTGTGGGAAGGGGAATTACATACCAGCATTTTGGAAATTGGCTTAAAGCTCTACTCCCTGATGGCCCAGGTGGAGAAATGTGAAAAAGCACAGAGAGGAAAATAAACCTAAAATGTCAATGTCCCTACATTGAATGGACTCAGGCAAGCTTTCTGGCACTTGATTCTAGGGCTCCACAGGCTGATGGTACAGTTGAGACCTAGAATCAGAAAGGCCACAGATACTTGCCCTGTGACCCTGAGGGAGTCACTTAACCTCTGCTTGCCTCAGTTTCCTCAAACAGAAAATGAAAATCAAAATAGCACTTACCTCTCAGGGTTGTTGTGAAGATCAAATTATATAATATTTATAAAAAGTACTAGGCATAGTGCCTAACATATAGTAGACCTATATAAATCCTTCTTCCCTTCCTCTTCCCCTTCCTAGCATATAAAGAACATGAATATGAAAAACATTGACAAATCAAAATGCAAATTATCATTTATTTTTATCTGGTGGGTGTATCTGGCTCTGTGATTTCATCTGTGTGGAGAACTCCCAGCATGGAAATGCCTTCCACTGATGCAAATTGGTGATTGCTCTAGACTTACCATTTTAGCGAGTTACCAAGAGCACTCAGAGTCAGACAACTAGTATGGATCAGCATCAGTCTTTGTGACACCAACCTCACACACCAAACATCTGTGCCTCTTGCAAATATTTAAATTGATTATATGTGCATACACATATATGCATATATACACATAATTCAAATATTTGTGAGAGGCAGCATTTGTGTAACTATGTATATATTTACATATTATATCACATATGTTTATACTTATTTTATATAGAAATTAATACAAATCGATACCAAAAAGCACCTCTTCCACCAATTTCCAAATGGTGATCTGTAAATTAATCATTGTCTTTTAGGTACTTTACTTATAGCTTCTATTCTTCTGCCATCAGTCCTGATGAGTCTATAGGTGACGCTTCCATCAGCTTAGCAGACACTCAGTTCTCTGCGGCTTGAAAGCCATCACATTGAGTTTGAACTTTAAATCCAGTTCATTCCAGATCACAGGATTTCTGGCTTTATAAGAAAGAGATTATCTATGTAGTCACTTGGTTTTACCACGGATGGAATGGAAAGAGGTAGGTTGGGACAAAAGAATCAACTTAAATCAGGGAGGAGAATTACACCTGTATTTAGAGTCTAAAGATTTGGAATTTTAGGGTAGGTCCTTTATGGTTTAGGGTTGTAGGTTGTTTTTTCAGCAAGCAGTTTTATCTACTTTTATCTACTTATCTACCTAGAGATTTCAACCCGTTGCAAAAAAAAAAATAGTTTGATATGTATAACAATCTAAAGAGATTAATTTATGTTATTTTTATTAGGTCACAAAAATTCCAGTGTTGTGATGTATTTGTGTTTGTTTGGGGAATAGGGGCAAGATAAACAGGCAGACCGATACACATACACACACATGCAATTTGCTATATTGGGCAGAGCACTAGATTTAGAATCAAGAGAATTAGATTATTTGATCTCTTAGATTTCTTCTAGCCCTAAATCCTATTGGGCTATAGAAAAATAATTGAAATGTATATGCCACTTGTGAAATGCTTAAATATTTTATCTCATTTCACCCTTACAATAACCTTATGGTGTAAATAGAGGATAGCAAAGTTCTAAGAATCTAAATGATTTGCCCACAGTCACTTCACTAGTAAATGTCATAGTCAGAATTTGAATCTACTTCTCTCCTGACTCCAATTCCACCATTCATTACACTACACCAGACTGCCTATGTGAATCCAACACTAATATTCCATTCAAATTCCTTCTTGTGGCACAGAGGTGACCCAGGGATCTCATAGATGCTGCCAGGGGAGCATATTCTTTAGCAGTTCCTACCAAGCTAGGCCAGTAATGGACCATATATCTATTGCCCCCAGATCAGCTTAAGTTTGGAAAGGGTGATTATCAGAGGGTTAGACACGGAGTATGTACATATGTGTGTGTTTGTGTGTGTGTGTATAAATATATGTACATATTCACCATCGTACCCATTAAACTCTCTTCTAATGCATCAAGGTTCTGTGAGGATACAGTCATTGTTATGTGTATATTTGTTTATGTAGATGCATATATATATATATATATTCATTTACATATGTAGGTATGTATATAAAAATATACATGAGCAGCAAGGTAGCATGATGGTTAGAGTACCAGGCTTGGAGTCACGAAGACTGATCTTCCTGAATTCAAATCTGTCCTCAGATACTTACTAGCTTTGTGACTCTGGGTGAGTAACTTAATCTCATTTGCTTCAGCTTCTTCATCTGTAAAATGAACTGGAGAAGGAAATGGCAAACCACTCCTGTATCTTTGCCAAGAAAATCCCAAATGGGGTCATGAAGAATTGAACATGACTGACAACAATTGAACAACAACATAGGAATATACAGAATTGCATACATATGCACGTAGTACATGTATTCGAATAATTGCACTACATATCTATATAAATATATCCATATGAAGATACATATAGCTATGATATATAACTATATACATGCTACTGTGTGTGACATGAACATATTGCATGTAAATATATGGCTCTAAATATGAAAATGCATATCTTCATGCATATGTGTGTATGTTTTATTTTATTCAGTCTTGTATGCATGTATATATGAATGTATATGTGTATACATATATAAACACACGTATATATAGCTCTCCATATAGTGGCACTTCATTTTTACACACCACATCAACATGCAATGTGTAAATGAATATATCTATGTTCCCATGGACATTTTTTTTAAATTTGGCTTGTTATACCATCTACATATGTGTATGCCTATATTATACGTATATAACACTGCAGAAAGCACAGGCCCTAGCTTTCATATATAAAATGCTACAAGGTTTTTCATCTACCACGAATGGTAAGAGTCATACAAATAGATGGTTTGCCATATGCCCTTCAAATTGTCTCCCCTTGCCCATCCCCCACAGTCTCACATACCTCTGACCTTTCCTGTTACCTTTGTAGAATCTGCGGTTCTTCTTCTGTCTTTCTCACTCTCTACCTAACTTGAGCCAACTGTAAAATACACTATTTTGATTTATGATAGAAAGGTTTCCCAGGGAAGTCGGACACTAAATTGTTCAGTGGAATCTTTATCCTTTGATTATGTAGTTGACTGAACAAAAAGGTTTTGATTCATTCTGTTCCAATTTAATTCCATTTTCAACTGACCCAATAGCTGACCCATTTTTATGCTGAGTATCCTCAGGAAAACAAAAAATACAGTGATACTTGTTAATCATGACATTTGGTAGTTCACGTTCCAAGGCCTTGGTTTTATAAAAATGGAGAGCAAAAGTTATGCAAATAGATGGTTTGCCATATTCCCTTGAACATATTCAGCAGTAACAGTATTTAACCTCCATTGTAAGTAAGACTAGTCAAAATTTTATTAGAACAAAATGAAAAAAAGTGCACTTTTGACTTTTTAATGGTCTTTATTCTGTAAAGATTAGAAATTATATTTCTATCTCTTTTCTGCGGCTTTTTCTCCGTGATGTTTTATCTCTTTTCTTCTATCTTGTTAAAATTGTTGGAAAGAATCAAGGGCAATGGAAACATTCTCGAGTTATTTCAAGTTTTGAAATATGTAAACATGTATGAGTATGGCTCCGTTTTTAAAAAAAAATACGTTTATATCTAATAATACTTAGTGGTCAGATCATAAGTCTGTTGAATTGTTTGGAATACAAGATTTGGTTCATCAATAGATAATATCTGAAATAGTATGTTGAAATTGTCAAGTATTATTTAACATTACTTAAAGTCTCTTATTTCATTGGTAAATCTCTTAATGCAGCATTCTCTGTCACATTTTTAGTCCTTTTACCAGTGTCAGTTTGTTGGGTGGGAAGGAAGGAGACATTGTAGTGCTTCTATCAATGTACAGAAAATAGAAACCTGTATTAGGAAACACTTCAGTATAAAACTACTGGATAATTAGAAGGGATATGTGGCAGTAAAGATATTTTAGCTCTTACATTTTTTATCACTTTGGGGCTATTTTTTTCTTTTTCCACTCTTATTACTAACCTTTTTATAGAAAATTGGCTTACCAAGAATTTATGAATTAATAAGTCTATTATAATGATGAATGGTAATTACCATTTAAATCCTGACTCATTCATCAGCTTGTTCACCATATGTCAGGTGACACAAGAGTGTATGAATACTTGTCGGGTGAGTATTTCTCAGCTGATTGTTATACTTGCTTAAATTTGATATTCTTATATTATTTTTTAAAAGTATAAAAATACAGATAATTTGAGGGAGAAATCAGAGACTAATGTAAAAATAACAAAAAATAACTTACTGCCACCTTTTAGAACAATAATTCTTGGGTTCATGCAGCAAATATAGACAATAGAGTTAGATCAAATGATAACTTCATATAAAGACATTTTCTTGGGCTCTAAGGTTAGCGATGAGATAGTTGCTAGTCACTACTCGGTGTCATAAAGGCAACTTGGCTTTGAATAAATCAGAGACCTCTGAGAAATGAGTCAGCACTTGCCATGCCGGTCTACTATGATGAGGTGACCACTTTTCAAAACTATTGTTTGCATTCTTTCTTGCAATTTAAATCAGCACAGGGAGATTAGATAGATTTGGGGAATAGAGGTGGAGCCGTGCAAAGTTTTTAATTATGAGAATCAAAACAGCAGGATTTGTCCTCATTCATGGGTTGCACACGGTGTTCACCCACTGGGTAAAAGTCAATCACTATGTTTGGAGATCAAAAATATTTTGTTAAAATGGAGACAATTATATTTTGTGAGAATGTCTGATTCCTTAAAGCAAAAGCCCTTCTTCTCTTCCACTTCAGGTTCCAATGAAGCCTTTTTGTGTCTGTGAAAATAGTGGAGAAAATGAGGAGACAATATATGATTGGGATCCTTGGGTTGACTTTACTTCTTTTCCAAAGCCTCCTATAACTAGAAAGGACGTAGGCAGATATTAGCGATTGTGTGCTCACCAAATAATGCTGCGTTAAGCTGAAGTCTGTAATTCCAGTACTTATGATCAGACCTCGTTTAAAGCACACATTTTTACAAGCCTGGCAAACATTTATGACATTGAGAGTCTTCTTCTCATCACTTGCTCACTCCAAATTCTTTCTTCATTACCCACTGCACCCCTTCACACTGCTTTGTATAATTAGGTGGGAAACTCAGCACCAGCACACATAGGTGTTGTGAAACCATTCCAACTGTCTATTGTGATGGACTGATCATTAGTGATTCACCAAAATGGCTGCTCAGCCGGTAGAGGTCCAGAGGTATGAGTCATTCTTTTCGTGACACCACACTGATAAGGGACAGTTGATCAGTTTTGACTAAGATTCACAGTACTATAATGACCATGCCAGTGAACATGCAGCCAGAGTAGCAGTGTGAAGCCATCTATCAGCCCATGACATCTGGTTCGGATCAAATGTTTATTGTTTTTTTAAGGAATTCTATTTGTTATGGAAAATCCATGAAATATATATATATATCAGTGAAACTGAGCAGCAAAAGTGCATATTTCTGAAAAAATAAAAAGCATTAAAAAATATTAGTTCCAAGACTGGGTCTTCCATTTTGGTTTTTTCTAGAGTATCTTATTTCCCTGTTCTTTACCTTTAGTTCTTTTTGGTACTTTCTAGAAATTTCTGTGGGCCTTCAGAGTACCATGCTACGAGTTTAGTGAAGTTTAAGAATTTACATCTGGATATGGTGCATTTTGTTATTGAAATTTTTTGTCAGCTTTCTAATGACCAACCCTGTTGGAAGTATCACTACAACACAGAAATGTCCATAGCTGGATTCACGTTTTCAAAGTTGAAGCCCATGTTGTGTTGTACTGTATATCAGGCCTCGAATGAGGACTAGACCTAATAGATTATTTCCATGTGCTCTACATATTTACTCCATCTATTTAATGTCCCAGACTAGACTCATTTTTTCCCATATGTATTATAACATGAGCACACTCTCTAATCCTCCCTAAATCAAGCCTAAAACACATTACATTAAACAAAACATTAAGCAGATGAGATGATAAATTAATAAAACTAGTTTTCATGTGAGCCCTATAGAATGCATCTAATTCCTTTGAAGTCAGAATACAAATAGCACTCTAATTGTAACATCAACAAGTTCTCCATCATCTATAACCAATGGGCCCACGGTTTAGGGTGACTACCAAATGCCTTCAATTTACAATGTATATATCTTGTATGTATATAGTTGTTTGCTTATTGCTTCTCTCATTAGAATGTGAATTCCTTGAGGGCAAGGACTGTTGGCTTTTTTTTCTTTCTTTATATCTCCAGAGCTTAGCACAGTGCCTGGTACACAGTAGGCACTTAATAAATGCTTGTTGATTCTGAGGTCTCTTCCAGCTCTAGATCTATACCATAACTACCCTTGGACTCTTGGCCCCATTCTTTGTAGTATGCTATATATTGCCTCTCCAAGTTGCATACTGAAATTGATAGATAAAGAATCAAAGCTACAGTTGGGATGAGGAGGAGGAGGAGGAGGGGACAGTGCAAAAAAGTGAACGACATGAGTCACTAAGAAGGATGAGGTTAAAAACCCTGCTGCTAAATGGAAACAGGCAGAGCTCTTGGCCCAAGACAGCAGCCAGCTTTCATCAGTTAAGGCTAGCTCCTGCCAAAAGGGAGCTGGATAGTAGCCATATTCCCTGAAAACTATTTACTTATTTTGAAGGGTAGGTTCAGTGTTGCTAGACCTCAAAGACTGCCACTAGGAAGAGAGATTGTCAGCTATTCATAAAATAAATAAATATACAGATCAATCCATCAAATCTAATTTTCAGGGGTCAAATGGGTTAGTCAGCCAAAAAATGGAGTTATTGAGTGGTGGTAGTAGTTGGAAGAGGGCAAACGTGCTCCTGAAACACATATTAAGAATAAGACAGTGATTATGACCTGTAAATTTTAACGGACCCCATAATTAGAAGATTCATTTGGTCTGTCTAACCTGAAAGTTCTCAGTCTCCCCTCTTGCTTGTATGGCTTTATATCAAAGTGAATTTGAATGAAAATATATCATAGAGAAACTGAATACGTGGGGAGCCCTACAAACATTGCCGATGGAAAAAGAAAATACTCTTCAAAATTTCCTTGGGATAAATGGAGTGTTACCTTCCCTACATAAATAGTACTTTTCTTCTGGTTGACAGTGAGATATATTAGTAGCATAGACAAAAGGCTACCTTATTTGTTTGGGTGACTTGAGAGCCAGATTCTATCAGAGTATAAATCACTTCCCAAGAGAAAGGGAACACTCCGATCATCTTATTTTGCTTCCTTAGGTCACTGGAAAATTACTAATTCTAAGTACCAAATGATACCCTGGTGCCCTGAAAGAGTTAATGAGTTTTCTAAAGGGCCTTTATACTCTTCGGGACTCCCTTAGATACTTAAAATCTGGCTAAACAAATATTAGTTGATGATGACAACGACTCATGCTCCCACCACTTGCTAAATTCATTCTGTGGACTACAGGGACTTTTAATTTTCAAGGCTGTCAATCTGACACCTTTTATCAACAATAAGAAAGAAAACCTTGAGCACCAGGAAAGTCTGTGCATTCTATTCCATTTGCTCATTTATCTACAACTTATTACCAGAGCAAGCAGCCCTGAACATCACTTGTAGAATAAATATGATGGCAGAGAAAAAAGAGGAAATTAACATGGGGAAGACAGAAATGTTAAAAGAAATGTTGATGGTACATGGTTAGGAAGCTATATGTTACTTAATGGAGATTATATGCAGGTTGGGATCTAAGATCTCTAAGTTTTAAGGTGAAACATACACCTCCCAGGGCAAATATTTGTATGGTCTGGTTTTTGTTTTGTTTGTTTTTTATTTATTTGCTTGTTTTGTAGTTTGGGCCTATGATTTCACTGGAGTGGGAACTCCTGGGCATGCAAGCTCCCTTCACTAAAAAAGAGCTAAATATGAACCTTATTCAAATACAGTAGTTAGAGATACTGGCCCTGGGAAAAACACAGAAAATAGGCAGAATTATCCTTTGGAGTTGTGATTGCCCAGAATTTAGCACAGTGCTTGGCACATAGGAGGGGCTTAAAAGATGTTTGTTAATTTATTGAGTAAGAAAGCAATAGGATATACAATGTTGTTGTTAAAAGAGATAAAAATCAATTTCATACATCGGTTTGGACCTCCAATTTCATTGGTACAGGAAACTCTTTGGTACTAAAACTCCCTCTGTTGATTAAAAATGCCCATCCACTTGAACTCATAGTCTTAGGGAGTAGCCTAGGGCATTAATAGGTTAAGTGACTTGTCCATGGTCACATATTACGTGTCACAATCATGATATAAACCCAGTTCTTCCTAAAGACAAGATTAACCATGTGCTAAGACTTGTTGCTATGTATGCATGTGTGTATATATATATACACATATATGTGCATGTCATGTGTATGTGTGATATGATATACACATGATATGTATTTATGATGTGGCTAGATAGATGGCTAGACAGTAGATTAATAGATGGATAGATAGATAGATAGATAGATAAACTATGATTTCATTGGTATAGCCATCTCCTGAGTGATGAAACTCTCTTTAATAATTCATGATGGCACCTCCTCTGCAGCTTAGAGAGTTTTAGAGAGTTGTCTAGAATGACAAGAAGTGACTTACTCAGGATAACACAGCCAGTATGTGTCAGAGGTGAGACTCGAACTCACATCCATCTAGCTTCTGAGGTCAGCTCTCAATCCACTAAGCTAAGCTACCTCTCACATGTATGTACAGACATGTATGTATGTATATATACATTTTTATATAGGCCTACAGAAATGGAAACATCAAAGATATAAAAAGTTACCACTAAAACTATTTTTCTCTTTTCTTTTTGCTCTATCCGATCCACCATGGGTTTAACAGTTCATAAACTGAAGCCAACTTTCTGATTGATCATTTAATTCTTGAAATGTAACCATAAACTTAGAGGGAAAATATCTAGATATTAATCCTAGCAGCAGGCAGCAATTCTAGGCCCAGAAGCTTAATGGGGCTGAGCTGAATGGGACATAACAAGACTGCTATCCTAACAAAATACAGTCTGTGTCCCTCAATGGCTGAGGAACATTCATTCCCTATAAGCAATGGGAGGACATAAAGCAATGGTTAAACTGAGTAATGTTGCATAACTAAATTACAGGGTTTTTGCTCAGCTCCGCAACAGAGTATAAAATAGCTCCAACCTTGGAAGTATTGTTTTAATCAGAGGTCTGAGTGAGCAGCCCCTTGTACTTCTGAAAAATCTAAGTTCAGGACAGTGTTTTCTTTTATAACCTTTGACTCTCTAAAACAATATTCACAAAAGCTTCACGTTCATTTTAAAGTTACATAAAGGAGCTGGGGAGACGTGCGGTTTTTAAAGACTTTAACTTTTAATTTTGGGTGAAAGCATTTGAAGGAATTTAGGAGTGAATTAATTTGTAATTTGATCTGAACCAATGTACTTTTAAAAATGAAGATCTTTAACTTTGGCTACTGCCCTGGAAAAATCATTATTTTTCTAATAGAGCTACACAATTTACATGATGTATGACAAAGCTTCGGAAGGCCATTATTGGTTTGACTGGGGGCTTTGTTACACAGTATGGGAGGCTAGAGCTCTGTATTTAGCCATCGAATGAACACAGCAGGGTTGGCAGCATGGCATGATTCTCCATTTTATCTCACCAGCATGAGTCAACCATGACCTAGAAGGCTCACCTGCAGAGAAGATGGCTTGGTCTCCATGACACATTAAATCTTTGAGCTCTCTGGTGTTTTGTGATGTACACACCTTTAGACATATGTCTCTATCATTAATGAGAGTTGCATGGCTGAATCCCTTAACAGTACTTTGGAGAATGGAGGGGCAGGTTTTTAACAAGCTAACCCTTCTGGCTATAACATAAAAGGGCAACTCTGTGTTCAAGATACTGTGGGAACAAAACGGAGAGATAATTTGTACTCCTGAAGAAATAAATACTAGTCCTGCATTGCAATCCACGTGGCAGGTAAAGAAATAGGAGGAAATAGTTGCCTTTTTTGTTTGTTTTAAAAGGTAATTATAAGAAATCAGCATTTATTTTGTTTTACTGGTAATAAATACAATTTGGGTGAGCTTTCTATAACCTGGATCATTTAAAGGGCATACATATACATATATGCATACATATACATATGTATGTATATATACTTGCATATGAGTGTGTGTGTGTGTGTGTGTATGAGATATCTATAAAGGACTTAGGACAGTGCCTGGCATGTAGTAGGTACAAATAAATGCTAGTTATGATGATGAAGATGAGATGATAACAAGGTATACATACATATGTACATTCATAAATTTTGCTTTTATAACATTTTTAAAGATGCAGTTATTTAACTATTTTTCTTCCATATTTGAATCTGTCATATAGGTTACATGCTGCTGGGAAATCTTTCAGGTAATGGGAGATTGAGGTCAGCTACATAGGATCAGATCTTCGATTCTTAGCCTGACTGCAGGACACATCATTTGTACTCAGCTTCCCTCTTTTATGTATGCTGTGTCCCAGCTCTGGAGCAGCACAGGAGACAACAGTGCACCCCACACACAGACCCACATACAAACGCACAGACTGTATGACCTCCTGATTGTCATGCTCATAGAGTCAGCAGCCAGAGCCTCACAAGAAAATCACAAAGGGAGATGAGAAAGGAAACTCAGACTATGACAGCCCAACTACTGCAAAATTTCTGGAGTCTCACATGACTGTTCATCCTCCGTTTCTCTCACATTCTCTCGTTCTCCCTGCGCATCTCATAAATGTGGGCTGGTTTGGTAATTGTATACTGATACTAAACTCATAGTTAAACTATCTCCTCTTCCTCAAAACAAGAGTGAGTCAAACCTCTAAAACGCGTCTCTGACATGCAACCTATGCTGTGTTCCTCTGAATCTGGATCCATTGCTAACAGTTTATCAGCACTTGACATGAGGTAGGCACAGATCCACGTTCTTATTCACGTTCTTATAATGTTTAAATAACTCACCAATTGAATCATCTTATTTAATTTTTACATCCTAATCAGTTCATAATAAACAAGACTCCAACATGGGCAAAATGACTGCTAATTTCATTGAATAGTTCATGTTCATGACATGTGCCATGTTTCCATTCAGTCATTCAATACACCATGTGTGACTATGAAATGTGTATACTTGCCAGTTGTGCAGCTAAAAATGAAAAACCTGATGCAGGAGTTGTACTCTGTTATAAATAAATAAATTAATTGTAAACAATTTGTTAAGTACTTATATTCTAAGAGGGCACCTAGGTAGCACAGTGTACAGAATATCAGGCCTGGAGTCAGGAAGACTCATCTTCCTGAGTTCAAATCCAGCCTCAGATACTTACTACTTGTGTGACCTTGGGCAAGTCACTTAACACTACTTGCCTCAGTTTCTTCATCTGTAAAATGAGCTAGAGAAGGAAATGGCAAACCACTTCAGTATCTTTGCCAAGAAAACCCTGAACAGGGTCACAAAGAATCAGACAGAACTGAACAACAACAAAAAATATTCTCAGCACTAGAGAAACAAATACGGTGTCACAGTGGCAGTCCCTCCCTTCACACTTCTTACATTCCTTGTCCTGTAGCATATCTTGTTTGTACGTAATGGTTTCCATGTTATCTCCTGTGTTAGGTGGTAAACTCATTGACAGCAGGGATTATTTTTGCCTTCTTTTGTACTGCCATCACTCAGCACAATGTTTGGTATATACTGAGTGCTTAATAAATGCTTGTTAACTTGATTTCTAAAAGGAGCTAACAATGCTTTTGGGAAGTGGCAGTCACAGGACAATCTGTCATCAACACACCCTTTCCAGAAACAATGGCAATTTTGTTTTGATTACCATTCCCAGATCGAGAATTGGAAAGCAGGGACCAAGTGGAGATAAGCCTGCAGTCTGTCAGGGAGACGTGTGGTTGAGTGACAGGGACAAACTAGATATAGTCACTAAGTCACAGAATCTGAGAGTTGGAAGGGCCTTTCATGTTTATCTAGTCTAATTTACATATCAAAGAATTACCCACAATAACTTACTCCAAAAGTAGTCATCCCCTCTTTGCTTGAAGACCTCCAAGGATAAAAAACCCATTACCTCTTTAGGTAAGCCATTCCACTTTTGGACAACTCTATAGTCAAGATTTTTGTCTCACATAAAACCTAAATTGGCTTTTTTACAATTCCACCCATTGTTCTTGGATACAACTGACTCATACAAAGCTTGCTGTCCATTAAAACCCCCAAATATTTTCAGAACAGTTAATGTCTAGCCTACATCTTATATTTGTGAACTTGATTCTTTGTATCCAAGTATAACGCTGCATATTTAGCCCTGCTAAATTTCATTTTGTTTCATTTAGCCCAGTGCTCTAGCCCAGTGGTGTCAAAGTCAAATAGAAGTGGAAGCCACAAAAGCATACATAGAGATCCCTGAGGGTTGCATATTAACTTAGAATATTACATATTAACATTGTGTTCTTTTGTATTTTTATTTATTTTGTTAAATATTTCCTAAATATGTTTTAATCTGGTTCAGGCAGTACTCAGGGAATGTTTCATGGCACATTGTCCACACACTGTATTTGACCCCTCTGCTCTAGCCTGATGAGATCCCTCCCTGCTGTGCCATCTGCAGATTTGAGAAATATACCATCTATGCCTTATCTGAGTCATTGATAAAAATGCTAAACAGCATAGGGCCAAACACAGATGCTGGTAGTACATTATTGAACTATGAACAATTGCTTTCTGGCCCAAGACCTCCATCCAGTTCTGGACCTATCTGATTTCATCACCATCTAATCTATCTCTTCCCATCTTCTCCCCAAGAATCAGATGAAATATCTTATCAAAAGCTCTGCTAATTGTTTGTAGAGTTGTGAACTGATTCAACAATTATGTAGAGCAATTTGGAACATTTTCTGTTTTCTTTTACAATGTGACTAATGTTTTACATGACTACATATATATATAACCTATATCAAATTGTTTGCCATCTCACTGAGGAAGTTGGGTAAGGAGAGAGAGAATTTGGAACTCATTTTTAAAAATGAATGTTGAAAATTGTTTTTACATGTAATTGGAGAAAAGTAAAATACTAAAAAATTTAAAAAAAAAAAGCTTTGCTAATGTAATGGCAAATTGGCTAATAAGTCCAATCCCTAGGCTGCACAAGTGCATCAGCATCCTGAGCTGTATGTAATTCCCCAAGTGGAAGAGGCTGGTGATTCTGTTTCTGGGACAATTCTGATACCATATACAAAAAAAAAAACCGCTTGGAGAGATTTGGAATATTTGTAGACATTCTGTTACTGGCTCTGGTCTACTAATCATGTGATGAATGGCAGCCTCTTTAATTGGCTAACATTGTAGAACCGAAACTGGAGGAACCCTTAAAAAGCTTTACTCAGGCTCAGTCTCTTTCTTGGTTGGACCTCTTCTTTTGGTCTGACTTCTAACAATTTCTTCCTACAGATTTGTGTCTGGTGAGAGATAATGCCCTTAAGAGAATAACTTTGGGCCCTCTGACCTTAAGAGAATAACATGTAGACCTGTGAAAGGGGCCTCAGTTCTGCACCGTGGTGTTTGTTCTTTTATTTTAAGTAAAGGAGATTAATATGGAGACTATGACCTTGTGAGTTTCAAAAGCCCAGGAAAACGAACTGCCCAAGAGTTTGGGAGTCCGCACATACAGGAATTGAGTGCATACTGGATTTTGCAATCAATCCAGCAACGACGCTCCAGGGATTGGTGAGCAACCTTCAGAACCCAGGCCAGAGATGACAGAGATGAGGACTCAGCTGACAATTATTTCAATATAAACTTGGTGAGACCATCACTATGTGGAAAACGTGTTAAATCAGAGCCCACTTTCTTCTGAGACTAAGGTGGCCTAGGAGACATTATACCCTTAAGGATTTAGGCAGGGAGTGATTGTGCTTCTGTTCTTTCCATATCTTTGAAGTAAATATCTCTTTGTAAAAGCTAATTGGTGTGAAATGATTAAATGGAACTGGTGTGCAAAGTACATATGTCTATATGTACATATGTACGTATATATATATGTGTGTATATATATATATATATATATATATATATGTGTGTGTATATGACAGGCCATCAAAAGACATAATCGAGAACTAAGTTATGCAGTACAGCTAATAATTATCGGAATCGGGGTAGAGAGAGACAGTGCGTGAGGGAGTTTCCAGGAAAGACCTTACAGCAAAAATGGAACTGGAATTGGACCTTTGACGACACGTAATATCCTGAAGAGGTGGAGAAGAGGTGACAATGTAACCAGGAGAAACAATATGACTGTGCTTTCCTAGGAAGTGATATTTCTGCTCAACTTCCATTAGTACTGTTTGTAACCTATGAGATCACACTTGTATAAAGTTCTCAGTGATATTTATCTTCTACCTGTCCTGTAACAGAGAGAGCAAGTAATGTCTTATTCCTTGGCTTTGTGTATTTATTTCACAGTGTGTAGATCAGCATCTTACACACAGTAGATTTTCCCTAAATAGATGTTGTAGGCAAGGAAAATATTTGATAATTTTGAATACTTTAGAGGTTTCCAATTCCTTTGCCTGGGATTATTTCTTCAGACTCACAACAACCTTGTGATATAAGTACTAGTATTATTATGCCCAGCTTGCACGTGAGGAAGTTGAGGATAAGTGACTTGCCCATGATGACGCTACTGATCTATTTTAGTGTTGGTTTCAAAAAATGTTAAGGATTCAATATTTCTCATAAATTTCCCATACAAGGAAAACGTATAATATTCCTAAACATATGAATACCCTGTTATGAGAGGGGCCTTTCTCAAGATAATCTCTGTGTTTCAACTTACAAACAATATTTCTTAGAGACTGCTTATCTAAAATGCATTAGAATCAATTTGTGTGGACACACTCCAGGAAACTTTGAAAGAAAACTTTATTGCAAGTCCCTAAGGTAGGGTGGGTTTACATGCATTAACTGCATATATTACATTAACTGAAAGGTTGGTGAGGTTTAAACAAAGTTTTTGTGGGTGCTAGCTACCTTAAAACAATTCAAGGTCTTAAGGAAGGAAAGACTATTGCCCTAATAATCTAAAATATACATATCAAACTTTAAGGGAGAAAGTATTTTTAGTGATCATATTCCAATATTCCAAGAGATCCATGATCTAATTAATGTGATTATTCCCTGTAATCTGTAGATTGCATCCCATCCTATCCAGTTCCACTTTTATGAACATCCTGCCTGGAAGTCAACCCAGTCTACTGAGGGCTTTCCTCAAGTTCTCAATATATTGCAAGGTTAGCTCTAGAGAACACGGATTATCTGTCAGCTCTCCCTTGCTCTCACCGAGCGACCACTTCAAATTCTTTTTTTATTATACATTTATTTGATGATATCCCTTACACCATACCTTTAGATCTTCTGCCCTTTGTGGCTAAACTCTTTGAAAATGTCATCTACAATAAGTGCCTCCACTTTCTCTCCTCTCACTTTCTTCTTATCCCCTTACAATCTGGCTTCTGACCTCACCATTCCACTGAAACTGCTCTCTCCAGAGTTACTGATGATCTCTTAATTGCCAAAGCCTTTTCTCAATCTTCATTCTCCTTGACCTCTCTGCAGCCTTTGACACTTGATCAGCCTCTCTTCCTTGACCTTCTATTATCTCTAGGTTTTCAGGACACCACTCCCTCCTGGTTCTTTTTAAAACTGGCTGTTCCTTCTCAATGCCCTTTGCTGGATCCTCACCCGGATCACAGACTCTAACCAAAAGTGTCTCACAGGGTTCTCTCCTGGTCCCCCTTTTTTTCTCCCTCTATACAACTTCACTCGGTGATCTCATCAGCTCCTATAGATTAAATTACCGTCTCTATGCTGATGATTCTCATATCTACTCTAACCTCTCTGCTGACCTCAAATCTCTCATCACTAACTGCCTTTCAGACATCTTTAACTGGATATCCAGTCGACATTTTAAACTCAATATGTCCAAAGCAGAGCTCATTATCTTTCCCCCTAAACTTCCTCACCACCACCACCACCACCATCTATGTTCCCTATTACTGAAGAGGGCAACAGCATCCTCCAAGTCTCTCAGACTTACAGCCTAGGAGTCTTCTTGACTCCTCCTTATGTCTCACCCCCGCCCCCATCCAATCTGTTGCCAAGGCCTGTTGATTTCACCTTTGCAACACCTATTGAATATGCCCCCTTCTTTCCTCTAACACTGCCATCATGCTGGTGCAGGCTCTCATCACCTCATGCCTGGACTACCACACTAGCCAGCGGATGGGTTTGCCAGCCTCAAGTGCCTCCCCACTCCAAAACATCTTCCACTTAGCCACGAAAGTGCCTGGTTCTTGGTGAGCATTAATAAATATTTATTGACTTCTATTAAATACTTCCTCTTTTTTGTAATGAGTTGAAGCCCTCATTGCCCACTATAAGTCCTGTTTGTTTGTGTAATCTTTGGCTTCAGTTATTTGGACATTGTAATGTGATATGTCGAGCAAACGTATAAAAATCCTTGGAATAATATTGGCATTAAAATATTGGCTTGTATTTCAGTGAGAATCTTGGAGTAATTAAAAGAACTATGTAGTTTTCCAAAAATAATTCAGCCCATTATCCTCACCCTATACAGTTCTTGGGCCAACTCAATATTCATTTGCATTGTTTCTCAAAAATATTTGTACTGATGGATGACCTCTGTAACTTATCCCATTGCAGTTATTTTCATGTTGAATAGGTATTATTTGTCCACTTGGTTTTTCCTGTGTGGATAGTCACAACAAACATTTTTGAGGGATTATGGACCTTGTTTAAGAGACTGTAATATGTAAGGGGTTGATATAAACAAGAAAATGTCATTTGGCAAAAAGAATCATTTCACTGTCTACAGGAAATCCCTTTTCAACAAAAGTTACGTGCTGGATCTCTTTCATGACTATTTCAAAACAACTTTGGTAAGCATATGTTTCCTTTTTTTATGCTCAAAAGGTTGTCAACCATGGTTGCCTCCAATATATATTTTAAAAGATTTTGTATAATTTTGACATACGATGTATGAAAAATATTTTATTAGAGACCCTCTAAGATAGTGTTTTGTCCTGTGCAATAAAAAAATGCCTTGGAAACTTAAATAAATAAAACCAGCAGGAACTTATATTCTGCTCATCTTTTTATCAATTACATGTTTGTAAAAATGTGATCTGGTTTAGAATGTTGCTTATAAAATCTGTGTTCTAATATCCTTATCAAGATATTTTCAGTGTATCATGTAGATTATTCTCATTAAAATTTTGTATAAAAATAGTCACTCTTTTGGGGTAATAATGAATTACTCTAATAAATACAATTATAAATATATAATAAAATGTATATAATAAATATAATAAATTAAATACTAAATCTAAATTTTCTTTAGAGACCTTGAAAACTGATGCCTCAATGCCCTCAAAATTTTGTCACTTCCACTATGACCACACTGCTCCATCATGTGTTCTCAATGTTTTCCCCACCTTCGTTTTCTTCGGTGCCATCTCTGCTTCCTCTAGAAGCAAATCAGGCATTGTAATTTTAGGGTCCAAATGTGATGGCTGCACTATCCTTGAGTTAGAAAATTTTGTTATAAAAATTTTGAAAACTGTCTTCATCTTTCATTTATTTGTTCTTCACCTTTGGTTTTATCCTAAAATGCTTTCTGCCTGCCTTTGTTTATTTGAATCTTCTTTTAAAAGTCTTTCCTCCCCACTGTCTCTTGCTGTTTCATAAGTCAGTACTACTCATAATCTCCTGCTTCCTATCTCCATAAGATTTTACAGATCAGTTTATATTCTTAAGTGGTATAATCTTTGGTTGCCATATCTCTCTGCTAGCAAATAAGTCACATTTTTGCTGAACAGTCTTTAGGCTGTTCTTATCTCTTTCTTATGTTAGTTAATTTATATTGACTAAATTTTTATATGGAGTTGTTATAATTTGTTCCAAAGTCCTTTCCTGAACCCATTTCCCATTTTTAGCATCGATAACTCATTTAAATAGGTCAGGTTCAATTTGTTTTAATTGCACATCCTATCTTTTTCATGTGTATATTCTTTCTTCAAACTTTGTATTAATTTTTATCGCTGTTCTAGTGAGTTGGTGATCTGACTAAAGGCAGACAGATGATTCAAGAATTACTTCCATATTGGTAATGAGTCATTTTATTTCTGCTAAAATGTAATGAATTTTTAGTTGTCATCCATTGCTCATTATTTCTAGCACCCTCTGATTCTTTTCTTGGAGAAAGTATACGTGACACTTACATGCAACTTCTGTGTAGTATACAAATCTTTGATGTAGCTTATTCCTTATTTCTGAAACACATATCCCAACATAGTATGTAATGTCTTCCCATACAGCCACCTTTTTTTTGCAGATCATCAAAAGTATGGATTCTTTTCATTTTAATGGTCTTACTGGGTTCCTCAAAGAATTTTTCTTCCTCTTTCTCATTGTACCTAATTTTGGCATATAAACTACATCAAGGTGGCACAATGCTTAGAATAATGGTCCTAGAGTCAGGATAACCTGAGTTCAAATTCTCAGATGCTTCCTAACTATATGACCTGGTCAAGTTGTTTAACCTCTGTTTGCCTCAGTTTCCTCAGCTGTAAAATGGGGGTAATAACAATATCTCCTTCTCAGAGTGTTGAGACCAAATGAGACAATATTTGTAAAGAGCTTAGCCCAGTTCCTGGCACATAGTAAGTAGTTAATAAGTGTTTGTTCCCTTTACATCTTCATGGTGATCTTTTTTGCAAATACTTAGCATGAGCAATACAAGATAACCAAATGTCTCGTGGAATAATTTTTTGGATGTATGATAAAAATAACTAATGCCTTTATTTGCCTCTCCTTGGAGAATCTTCGTGTCCATTGTTCCATTGAGGTGAAACTTTCTTTTGACTTCTGAGTTGTTTTTGCAGTTATTTTAACTGAGAATGATAAGACTGATATAATTCAGTTCCTTCAGTTGAATTTCAGTTCATTGCTCATATTAGAGTATAAATAGATAAGTTAATACTTGTAGATGTTTCAGAAATTATATGAGTCATCAATTGAGGATTGACTCAACAAATTATGGTATATTAATATAATGGAATATTATTGCACTATAAGAAATGATGAAAGGGATGGTTTTGGAAAAAACCTGAGAAGACTTGTATGAATTGAGGCACAATGAAATGAGCAAAACCAGAAGAATAATTTGTACAATAACAAAATAAAAAATAATTTGTACAATAACAAAAACATTGAGAAGACAAACGACCTTAAAGACTTAGGAACTCTGATCAATGCAGTGACCAACTGTGATTCCAGAGTACCAACAGTGAAGCACAGTACCTGTATTGTTAATGTATTGTTAATACATTTTGAAGATCTTTCCATCCATTAATAGGCCCATGTTACCTATCTGAGTCACATGGAAGCCTGAGTCACTTGAGCCTGTGGTGGGAGGAGCTTGCTGAACAGGTAGAGTACAAAGGAGTAGAGCAGAGCTGAGAGGAAGTGAGACAGAGCAGTCACAGCTGGGAGAGAGGTGGGGGGTGCGGCAGGGGAGAGAGAGAGAGAGAGAGAGAGAGAGAGAGAGAGAGAGAGAGAAAGCAGCAGCTAGTGTGAGTGAGCCAGGGAGTGATTTTGCTTGAGGGTGTTTGTTTGTGGGAAGGCTCTACTGGAAGGAAGACTTGGGTATGGCAGTGCCCTTTGCATTGCTAATGTGTATACATTTCTTTGTTGCTATGATGGATTTGGCTTTCTGGTGTTGGCATTTGGCTTTCTGGTGTTTGAATAAAGGTTTTGGTTTTGCCTTCAGTGAAGAGAGTCTGTTATATTTTGCGATTCAGAACTACGGTAGCACATTCACAGCCGCCATAGGTGCTGTGAGTATAGCATTGGCGCTATACTACCCCACCTCCTGACAGAAAAGTGATAGACTCAAAATACAGACTAAGGCATATACATTCAGATATAGTCAGTGTGGAAATTTGTTTTCATTGACTATGCATATTTATTACAAGGGCTCTATTTTCCTTCTTTAAAAAAGAGAAAACTTGGAGAGGGGGAAGGAAAAGAAATTCTTGTCATTTTGAAAACTAAAATACCAGTAAAATAAATTGGATGATTCTAACACCCACTATTTCCTTTTCTGTCACTCTGTCATCCTCATTGCAGGAGTGGATAAGGGCCACATATGAACAAGGGCCATTTTGTACTTTTCTTGGTTTCATAGGTTGCCAAGGGCAATGAATTCATCACCAAGTGTCCAGGCTACTAGTGATGAGAATCTATGTACTTAGCTAGACTGGTCCTTGGACAGCAAGGACAGTCTGTTACTAAGACCTTACTCAAAGACTTTCTAGTGTGGTAAAAATGAGCTAGAGCTTGTATTTAGATGACACAGCCTTCAAGAGCCCAGAATCACCTCCATGTCATGATGAGATACTGCAAAAGTACTTTGTGGGCATTTACAATTATTAGCAATGCAAAATAAAGAGGAGTTTAAATATAGTGGCTGTAATAATAAGGATAACAATAGCTACTAGTACTTCAAAGTGTTCGAAGTACTGTACAAATATTATCTCATCTATCCTCATAATAATCTTGAAAGGTAGGTAGTAAAGATGAGGAAACCAAGGCAGATAGAGGTTAAGTGACTTGCCCATGGTCACACAGATAGTAAATAACTGAGGCTGGATTTGAACCCAGGTATTCCTGACTCCAAGTTCTGAGTTCTGTCCTTAAATGAATTTAGGAAAGTCTGCCATTCTGAACTTCAGTTCCCTCGTGTGTTAAATGAGGAAGTTGGAGTAGAAAATCTATAAAGTAACATTCAATGAGGAGAAGAAAGCCTTGAAAGGCAGAATTAGCCAAATGGAAAAGGAGGTCCAAAAGACCACTGAAGAAAATACTACCTTAAAAATTCTTCTACATTAAGAGATCGAAGGGCTTGGAATACGATATTCTGGAGATCAATGGAGCTAGGATTAAGACCAAGAATCACCTACCCAGCAAAACTGAGTATTATGCTCCAAGGCAAAATATGGATTTTCAATAAAATAGAGGACTTTGAAGCTTTGTCAGTGAAAAGACCAGAGCTGAATAGAAAATTTGACTTTCAAACACAAGAATCAAGAGAAGCACGAAAAGGAGAAGGAAATCTGTGAATCAGTTGCTGCAGCTACACTGGCCACTACAAAGACTGTGCATAGTGTACCAGATACTCTCTCTTATAGAAACTGCAACTTTTCAATGGGTGCAGTGTGTCGTTTTACTTGTTTTGTGTGTTAAATAACTATGATCAGAAATATTAAAAATAAAGGTTTGGAGTGGGAAAAAAAGTCTGATAATATTGGCTCAAGATAATCCAATAAATTCCTCTAATTCCATAATATTTGATTTTAGGTCATTTTAATATATATAAATTAGAAACCTGATTAGAATAAAAGAAATTAACAAAATAAAAGGAATTGTTTTCTTTGTTTCCTTATTTCAGTTTTTTTTAATAAGACATGTAGTTTCATCATTGTGGCATAACTAAATTAGCAAAAACTAATTCCAAGAAAAAGAACAGAGAAGAACAAAGGGTCAGAAGTATAAAAAGGTTGATTCTTTTTCCCACTTGAGAGAAGAAAGTGCTCCCTAGGCATGGTAGTTGGGAAAGGTCTTCTCCATCGTCTTCCTGTATTTTCTTCCTTACCCAGATTTAGGAAAAGACATTAAGACATAAGAAGAAAATGAACAAACAACCCCTGAAAACTACCCCCCTCTATGTGGGTCAGCAAAAGTACCTATCAGTACTATGCATAGATTTTATATAGAATTAGGCAGAAACCACGGGGAATATTGACAATTCAAATCTTTAACCCTTTTATAACCTTTGAATTATGTACATGAAGAACTCAGACAATAAGTAAAACTATAGAAAATATTCATAGGCAGAGATTAAAGTTTTTTCTTCTAAGATCTCAAGAGGTAAGGGAAAAAAACCTTTTTTCATAATAGATTGCTCTAAGTTTTGATTGAAAGTAGATTTTTAGAACAGAATCATATTTAACCAATTTAGCAAGATTATTCTTTCAGTGATGTTTAGGGTGGAAGTTTTGTGATATTTAGTTAGAAAAATAGAACAAATCCATGTCTAGTTTTTACAAGACGAAAACTAATAATTAATCTTCTTAAAATAAAAGTATGATCAATTGGATTGGATTGTCTGAAATTTTGTTTTGATTTGAAACAAGTATTATTAAGTCTCTGATATAGAGGATTCAGTAGGTATAAATGTACAGAGGCATGTGCAGAAAAGAAGAAGGCCTTGACATAGGGTTGACAGTTGAAATGGGACTGAGTTGACTGGGTACACCTCTGGTGAGGCAGGTTTAGACCATTACTGATGATTCAGGTAGCTGCCATCTGCTGGGGGCTAGTCATACTTCCATAACCAGATAGACAGCTTTCCTCCCAAGGCACTGAGAGCAGGAAAGCTATAAATGCTCAATTTCATTCATTTTTAAACAAAAGAAATGCTTTGTTAAAACTTGAACATAAAGAGGAACAGGGAGACAATGAATAGTGAAAAGAGAGATGGATTTGGTAGTAAAGAATCTAGGTTGGCATCTTCACACTTTTTTTCGATGTGGATCTCTGTGAGATTGGGCAAGCCACTTTATTGCCCCTGGCCTTCATTTTCCTAATCTAAAAATTTTAGTTCAATAAATTTAATTTAACAGAACTGTCTTGAGCACCTACTATGTGCCAAGTACGGTGCTAAGGCCTGGGAATACAAATTAGAAAAAGAAAGACAGTTCCTGCTCTCAGAGAACTTATGATCTAGTGGGGTTAGACAACACACAAAAGGAAGCTGGAAAGGGAAAGGGTCTACCCGAGTGCCTATCTCAATGGGCATCAAACTCTATGGAGTACCAATGAAGCAGAACTGCAGATGGAAAGTGGAGAATAAGCAATGAAAAATTACAGGGTTGGGCTGGATGATAACTAAGACCCTTTCCAACTCTCAGTTTTATGAATTATTACTAGAGGAAAGCTATAAAAAATCAGAGAGCATTTAAAAATAAAAATAAAGTAAAATAAGCCAAGGAACAGTTAAGTGCCTCCCACTTCTCACACTGTATTTCTCATCATTATCTAACTCTCTTTGAGAGTTAGAAACTTACGCAATTTCTCTTGGTACCAGAAGTCTTCTCAGGCCTGCGTGTTGTTGACTTCCTGCCAGGCCCCATAGAAGT
Organism: Trichosurus vulpecula; assembly: GCF_011100635.1. NCBI lineage: Eukaryota > Metazoa > Chordata > Mammalia > Diprotodontia > Phalangeridae > Trichosurus > Trichosurus vulpecula. The sequence continues at coordinate 135,878,443 of NC_050577.1, read as the reverse complement.
TGGCGGCCTCCATCAGGACAATATTGTTTACTATTTTGGGGTTAAATTTGTAGCTAATGAATTTATTCACCTGTTCACAGCCTCTTCAGTACTTCTATTGGTCCTAGTCCCCCAGGACCCAAGTCGCAGGGAGATGCATGAAGCCAGCCACATTGTTCTCTTTAAGAACAAACACACCACCCCACACACACACACCCTTTTTTTTAACTCTGTGAATATAGTCTCAGAGGGAAAACTTGCTCTATCTTTGCTTTGTGAGTGTTCTCGTAAATACAGATACAACAAAAAAGAAAAACATAAGAAAGATATCAATCATATAAGCATTCCCTACTATGATTTTCTACCCATTCAAGAGCCATGCATGATGTATTTACTGCATATTCTTAGTCTGATGTCCCTAGCTTATCATTTCAATCAGCTGCTTGGTATCAGTAAATTTACTCTTTCTTAATCCTTCTTTGTGAAACTTAATCTATATTTTAGATATGATTTCTACTCTTCAGGGGGAAAAATCTTTTAAAAGGGCCAAAACTTTCATCATTTTTATATCATTTGAGACACAAAGCAACCATTTTTTAAAAGATATAATTCCTTCCCCCATGGTATTTAAACTTAGAAAACAATTCACATCTGAGGCTGTATTTACATCTAAAAACTAATCTAAAGAAAATTATTAAATTGAATTTTCAAAAGTTCAACAAAAATTATATTTAAACCAACAGTTTTCCTCCAAAATGGTTTATAAATACATAGTATCTAATGAGATTTGGAAAGAAATTGGATTTAATTTCAAAGATGAAACTAATGCTTAGTAAGCATCAGTGCCCTTTTGTATATCTTCAGTCATAGAATAATCCTAACTACTTTCCCTTAAAAAGGTCAAGAATATTATCAAATATTTTGAGATGTCAGAGATATCATTAGGCACATGCTAACTTTACAGGCTAGTTATGTATTTTTAACGCTCTGATGAAGGGGAAAAAAACAAAGCCTTCATAACTGCCGTTGACTTTATCCCTTGGAAACAGTAGCTCTCTACCACCTAGGATATGTAACTCCCCTTTCTTTAGGCTTTATTTTCTACAGTACAACCCGTGGGAAGATGTAAACTTTAATAATTCATTTGCCTTTTAAGTTCAGCATTTATAAAAATCAAGGAAGGAAAATTATGAAAGAAAACTACTAGTTTGTTGATATTTCTGGCAACAAATGTAAAACTGAATGAAGGAGACTGAGCATAGATAAGGAAAGGAAAATGTAGAAATTAATAGCATGCACGATGATTCGACCCACAGTGGAATTATCTACCCAGAGTTCCTTTAATCCAGGGATTTGAATTGCAGAATGGACATGGCCGGTTCCTACACCCTTGACTTTGCCTGGGAAGGGGATCCCTTATGTGGATGTGATTCTGTAGTTATCTTTTGCATAGAATAAAAAAAATATTCATGCCTTTAGGGGTTGCAGGCCCATGCTATGATTTACATAACTTATAGTAAGGAGGCATAACAGGCACCAATTATAGGAAACTTTGGAAGGGCTCCACCTGTAGCCCAGTGGAAGCCATATTTCTGTCCTATTAGATCTGTACAGAAATGACAGTTGAGAGGTGGGAGGGAGGAAGGAAAAAAATGGTGATGTGAATGTTAAAAGTAAACCTTTGGGAGCAATAATGCATACAGTGCAGTGCACTTGATAGTGCCTTCTGTGGCATCTGAGAAAAGATACAAACCAATGAAAAGTCAGTCAGAGAAAATTGAAATTCAAAGTGTGGCGAGCAATCATGCAGCTCCACATAGCTCTAGCCCTGCTGCTTTCTTCCGTAGCAATGTGTTTGTGTATTTCCTTTTAGACTTTTGAGAGGTAATAGATTTTTTTAATGTTGCAGATTTCTTTCTTTTTTCTGAAGTGGGGGAGATAGAAAAGGGGAAAAAAAAGGTCCTACAGTAACTACTAAGGGGGAAAAAGCCAACAACTAGGAACGTAAGGAAGAGCCATGCGATTTTCTTTCAAAGAGGAAAGTTAACTCAGATCAAATACAACAGCCAGCAAAAGTTAAACTGTCCCCAGCAGGATTAACAAATGCACTCTACGCTCAAATTAGCTCAAACTGCTTCACAGCAGATAGATGAGGTAAGGAACTGCGAATGCAGCGGGTAATAAGGAGATGAAGAAATATTAATCACTTAGTTTTGACTCTGTACATATGTTACAGTAGTTTTAGTTTTTTTAACAGCCATATGTGCAATCATTATAACAATGGTTTACAGATTGAAAAATTATAAATTTGTAAAAGCAGGTAGGAGAATTTGGTAAGATAGCTGTTCAGTACAAACTGTCTCTTTGGACAGACTGGGATCCTGTTTAACTGTGTATTCAGGAGATTATCTAAGAACCTTTCCCCTACAAAGGAAAGGGAATAGAGGTATTAGACACAGTGAGGTGATGTTTCATCATGGAAACTGACCCACAGTACGTGGACATTTTCTCCACTGTCTCCTGGTGGGGATGTTCCTCTGTATCAGCCAATACAAGCAAAGCACATTTTATAAACTGGGAGTCCGAATAGATACAAGGACATGATTGCAATACAGATCTGGAAGTTAGATGACCTGGGATCTCATTCTAGTTCCAGTGGTTTGTAAACTTCTGTTTTCTTCTTTGGAAGGAAGTATCTCAAAACCGTAAAGAGCTATTTTAATGATGTCAGTTGTTGTTCACCTTTCATTTTCGAGGAGGACCAACGACATCACAGGGTATTGTCATGACTTGTGTATGAATTAAATTTAGGTGAGGCAGAGTTGCACAAAGTCATCAGCCTCACTCTCTCTTTCAGATTCATAGAAGTCCAGTGGCAAGACAAAAATCAAGATGACTAGCGATGACCCAGGATGCAGTAAATGACCTTGGCACCTCCTCTGTCTGACCTAGCTCTAAGTATTCCCCAGCGCCCATCTCAGCTGCCTTCATGGCCATTGGAACAAATTGTTCTCATCCGCCCATTCCACAGGGGAATGTCTTCACATGCTTGGAGTAGATATCCCTTTAACTCAGTGATGGGGTTGAGGCCTGTTGATTACCCTCAACCTGATTTACCTTGTCTGCCAAGACATAGTAAATCCCTAAGAATGGAACTAATATACGAAATGTATACACACATTATAAAGCTATCCTCAGAACCTTTGTCGCGGGATTATACTGTAGTTGAAACAGTATTATATCAAGGTAACTCCACAGTCAACTGTTTTGGATGGGATGAGGGGTAGATCCCCACTTACACTGCAATCCATGTTATGGGGATAGAGGTAGTCTTTTAGCAAGACCAATATATTTACATATATGCATGTCCCTGAGTGCTTTTGCTACCACTGTGCAAAGTAGAATTTGCTTATCAAGAGCAAAGCTATGCATAGTAACAGCATAAGCTCTGCAGACATGTTAATTTGTCCACCTTCCTTACAAGACAACTTAGAAATTTCCCATGCTACATGTTAATACATTCTTAAGTCTTCTACCTCCCCATGTGTTTTAGCATTGATGAATCCACATGCACACACACACGCTGTGTAGATTTAAATTATCATTCTTTCAGTTCAAATAAAAGCAGGTGCTTATACTTATTAAATATTCAGATGCATGCAGGTGCACTTGGAAACTACGAGTTTAAAAGAAGTTAGGTTCTTGACTTCCAGCTGCATAACATTTGATGGCCCAGGTAGACAAGACTGAATTATATTTATGTATTTGCAAAACTATATGTCTAACAAACCTTTATCTATGCTTATATACTGACATGTAAATTTAGTTCCTAGTGTACATTCGTTGTTGTTGTAGTTCAGTTGTGTCCAACTCTTTTTGTGACCCCATTTGGGGTTTTCTTGGCAGAGATACTAGATTGGTTTCCCATTTCCTTCTCCAGCTCATTTTACAGATAAGGAAACTGAGGTAAACAAGGTTAAATGACTTATACAGGGTCACAAAGCTAGTAAATGTCTGAGGCCTAATTTGAACTTAGGAAGTGGAGTCTTCCTGACTCCAGGTCTGGCACTCTGTCCCCTGTGCCACCTAGCTGACCCCCATATACATAATATATGACAAATTATGAGTACCACATTTCATAGAAGCACAAAATCTTAGAAGAAAATTTCAAGATTATCATAGTAAGCAATTAATAAATCCATGTGAAATACATTTACTGCCTCAACAGAGAAGCTAAGGACCAGAAATGTAAAGCTCTTTCATCCAGTTGGTGAACTACAATTTCACTCCCAGTTTCTGGACTCTCACTACAATATTCTTCCTCCTGTTTCCCATGTCTGTGTGAGGATAATATATGTATGCATTCACATATAAAAATAATGCTTTCTCATGGATTTGGATACTCCCTCAATTGTTATATACCAGTGGTGTCAAACTCAAACAGAAGCAGATCCATGCCGACCACATATTGTCTTAGAAAACCACAAATTAAGACGATTTATATTGTATTTTTTTAAACATTTACTAATTACATTTTAACCTGGCTCGGCTCTACTCAGGAGTTTTGTATGCCAGCAATTCTGACTCCTCTAGAATAAACCACAGCCCATGCGTGCCTTCTCATCCTATGCATTTCTTGTCCATATCCTCCTGTAAATCTAACACAAGGAATCCCTACCCTCACTCCCACCAACATGTGGAGACTTCCTCAGGAGCTCTTGATATTGTGTGTTGTTGTTGTTGTTGGGCCTTTGTTTTCAAATGACATCATGGGGTAATGTCTTGACTTGTGCATGAATTGGATTTAGGTGAAGCAGAGTTGCACAAAGTCATCAGCCTCACTCTCTCTTCCACAGTCATTGAGGTCCAGCAGCAAGACAAAAAGTCAAGACAACTTGCAGTGTCCCAGGATGCACTGCATGCCTTGTCATCTCTGATGCTTTACCAAGCTGTAAGTGCTCCACAGCACCTGCTTCAGCTGCCTTCCTGGTCACTGGAACAAATTGCTCTCATCCATCCATTCTTCTGAGGGAAGTCTTCACACACTTGAGGAAAAGATACTGGAGTTCTTTGCCATTTTCTTCTCCAACTCATTTTACAGATGAGGAAACTGAGGCAAACAGGGTGAAGTGACTTATCCAGGGTCACACAGCTACTAAGTGTCTGAGGCTGGATTTGAACTCAGAAATACTCCTTTTCCTGACCTAGGCCCAGCACACTATCCACTGTACCACCTAGCTGCTCATATGTCTACATGGGTTGTCTAAATATATAGAGATGTTTCATGGGTGGCATTGAATTCTTGGCCACTTTTGTAGAAAGGAAGAGCTAGGGGAAGGCTGGCTTTCTTTAGATACAGGTAGCAGAGGCCAAGATAGGTCCCAGAAGCACTGTGTGATTGGGCATTCTTTTCACCAGTCTCCAAAAGGGGCATTAGATTAACATTGTTTGTGTCTGCTCCCACAATTACTGCTGGTCTAGAAATGGAATAGGTTTGGAACAAAAGCCACCTTTGTAGTCACCCTTAAGGAAGGAAAGTAGGCCTTATTTTGTACTCACAAGCTTATTTCCTTTCCAAAAAAACGTTGGTTACACAAAAAACCGTCACAAATAGTGAATACTGAAGAAACTCATCAATCCACAAAAATAGCAAATGAATTGGAGAAGTTATAGAGATTAGATTATGCTAGAAAATAGACTAGAATGAATGAGCTCTTTGGATTGAAGGAAAATGAGATCTCAGTTCAAATCAGGAAAGAAAGCCCACTTTCATTCAAAGAGAAGTTCTTTCCAAAGTCACTAGAGAGGTAAGCTAGAAATTAGAGACGCATTGAAAAGCTGTCTTTCCTTACATTTTTGCAGATTCCAAGTCTTTTGGTGTTTCCCTTCCAAAGACCATCTTGAACCACGTATAAGTGTCCCTTCAAAAAATTTTGGCCTCAACCCTGTCACTGATATAGTGTCAGAAACATAACTCTAACATGAGCATCTCTTGAGTATTCATTTGGAATTAATTTTATTGTATAGAATAAATTACTAGTCTAAACAGACATTGCTTATTTTTATTTTATTTTAACCAACTGCTTTTCCATTTTCTCAGCAGTATGTTATTGAGTATATTCCTTCCCCAAGTAGTTTATCTTCTTGGATTTTTCAAACACTGCGCTACTGAGTTCAATTGTTTGTGATTCTTAGTTATATAATATATACTACTGATTAGCCTTTCTATCTTACATAACTTTTATATTTTATATATTAACTTTTATATTTTTAATCAGTAATAAACTAGTTTTCATGTTTTCTGCTTTATAACTGAAGTCTAGAAATGCTATTTCTACTTCATTCCTTACTTTTGTCATTCTTTTCCCAAAAATTTTAGTCCTTTTGTTTTTCTACATATATTTTATAATTATTTTATCTAGTTGTCTGTTGTTTAATTGGTACAGCACTAAATTTATGAATCAAGGTGGTATTATAATTTTCTTATGTAGATATAACTCAACAATAAGTAATGTACGGGGACTATACCTATGATTTCATTTGTATAAGAAACTCCTGGATGAGAAAACTCTGCATCAATGCAGGCTGACCCTTTGTTAGAGTACTAGAGATTCAACCAGACAATTGAGAGTTCATATAGTCAGTATATTTCAGAGATGGGACTTGAATTCACATCTTCCTGACTCTAAGGCCAGTTTTTTATCAGTTTACCTGTGCTGCTTCGCTTTTGCAAATAATTAGCTTTAAATTTTAAGGATGTACTTTTAATCATATGAAACAGGCCCCTAATACCTCTATTTTCTTAGTGTTTTTTTTAACATAAATGAGTGTTGTATTTTGTCAAGGGCTTTTTCTGTATTCATAAATATAATAATGTCATTTTGGTTGGAACCGTGATTTTATTTTTAATGATTAACATGTCAAATGTGTTCTAATGCTGAATTATTTTTACATACAAGATATCGTCTTACACACACATATGTGTGAATGCATGTGTATATATAACATATAGGTGAATATTTTTCTCACTAACATATAATAATATATGCTTAATAATGTGTACTAATACATAATCATATATGTTTGCTTATATGTGTGTGTGTGTGTATATTCATATACACATACATATATACATATGTATTTATACAGTCAGTCCTCGACATTCGCAGTTTAACTTTTGGAACTTCAAGCATTAGTGTGTGCTTTTATTAGTAACCTCATTTGTGCTTTTGCATTGGCAGCCATGCGTATTCGAGGCTATATGCAGTAGAGAAAAAACAAGAGACACAATGCAGCAAGTTCATGGAGTGGCTGGTATTCTACCAGGATGGTTTGCCATAATTGACTGGCTGGCTAGAGACACTGAGGCTGCCAATCCCATCATTCATTGCAGCCTTAAGGTTAAATGTTAACTCACCTCTGCTATGCTCCCGTACTGTGAGACCTTTAAGGAACTCAAACAGCACACCGAGTAGATATTGCTGATGAATTATTTCAAACTAGTACATCCTTCACAGTCTCCAACGCCAACCACCAGTCACAAAGGACAGTGTTGGAGGTGATGTCGAGACTTGGCAGCAGCTACTAAAGTCCCAATAACCTCCTCCTTAGTTTTCAGGGGCAGACAAGGTAGAAAGGTTTACAACAGTATAATACATAGTACAACAGCTTCACACTGCCCTCTGACACAGTGAAAAGTAAGACTCAGGTTAAAAAATGTTTTAGTTTTAAATTTTTTACTTATTGTATAGTATTTATGATACTCTAGATTTTGTTTTATGAAAAGTGAATATTATCCAAAATCAATGTTTGTTTTTTAATTGAGATATTAGCAGAAAAGATCACAAAATTCTAGAGAATTTAAAGTGAGAAAAAACATTTTGCCTATTACCAATTTTATTTTGTGTACTACATTTTATGGTTACTGTTAGGAAAAGTGCATATTGTCGGGACTAATGTTTTATTATAAAGAAGTATATGCATAAAAGCGCATTTTCAGCAATCTCCAGCTAAAGATTAGTTTTTGGTGGTTTGGAGAACCTAACGCCCAATAAATTCAATGTATCAATATCAATATTTTTTACTTCCACGCTATTTTCCAGGAATGTTACCCCTGAAAAAGTTGAGGATTGACTATACATAGTCACACACATACATGTATGCATATATGAGTTGTTACTTACGCTAACTTTATGTGAGTCTCTCCTTCCTAGTATTTTTCCATGCCCCTTAAGTATATCTGCTAGTGCCATTCCAAGTTTACTTAAATTGTTAATTTCCCCTTCTTTTTATTTATCTGTCTTACCTTCCTCCAGCTTGGTGATCCTTTCCATACCGTGCCCAGATAAATGTATCTTCAAGTTTGTGCCACTTCCACAACTAAGTAACTTATGATTCGTTTATGGAACCCTTTTCTAAGAAGTTCCACTTTCTTTGGTCTACCCCATACTTCAATTCCCTTTAAGTCTGTTATGATTTTCTCTTCTGGCAACTATCAGTTATGTTGTGCCCTCATTGCCTAGCACAGCTCCCAAATGCCTAGCACATTTGTGTGAAAATTCTAAAACTTTAAGCATCTAGGATTTTGTTGATGTTGGGACTCCTCTAAAAACTAGATGGGTCTTTGACAGTCCTTCAGCCACACTACTTAGTAGTCTATCTGACCCTGACTAGGCTAGTCCCCAGAGAAGAGACATACAGTTCATCATTGGAGAAATCTTTGAAGATTTGCCAGTTTGATAAAGACTTCAGGAATCTGGGCTTCAGTAGTAGAGGTCTTGAGAACCCAGGGTCACCTTTGTGCCATAAGAAGGCATCACAGTAGGACCTTAGTGGAAGTTTTAATACAGATGATACTTAATAAATATACTTTCAATTGAATTTAATTTAACATCCAATTGGTTTGGAAAGTTCTATAATTGAACTTCCTCCCCCACCCTCATTTTTTAAGGAAAATGACATATCACTTTAAATTTTTTGGTGGAAACTAGAGTAGTTTGTAATAAAAATTCATAGGATACAATTTGAATCTAACCAAGCTAATGGTGCAAAATATTGGTTACCACAAAGCATTAATCTCATTTGGGCTTAAAACAGATATCATCTATTTTGTGAATGACTAGGTAAGCCAGAATTTTCTTTGGGTGGTAACCTATTTAGTAGATTATGTGGATGGGTTCTACTTCCTTGACACTATGGTTAAAAACCCACAGATGACTCTAGGTGTGGTCTAACAAAAATAAGCTCTTTGTATTTCTAGGACTATGACTTTGATTCTATGCTTGGAATATGTTCCCTACCCAGCTCAGCCTTTTAAAGTCCATTACTTCTTTCAAGACTCATCCCAAAAATAAGACATACAGGCAATGGGGTAGAGAAATCTATCTTGCCCTACAAAAAAATAGAGGGGAAGGGGGGCAGTGTGATAGCAGGGAGAGCCAATTGGGAGAAGGGGTAATCAGAATGTATGCTTTCTTGGGGTGAGGGAGGGGAGAGATGGGGAGAAAACTTGGAACTCAAAATCTTGTGGAAATGAATGTTGAAAACTAAAAATAAATGAATTTGTAGAAAAGAAGAGAAAGGATAAACAAGAAGATTACATAGGAAAAAGACTCATCCTAAGCACCAAGTTCTACATCCAGACTTCCTTTATGTCCTCAAGTGCTAGTGCCTTCAATCCCTGAGCTATCTTGTAATTATCATGTGTATATACCAACTATACATGCACATCTTTTCTGCCCTAATAGAATATAGGCCTTTGAAAGCCAAACCTAGTATGGTACCTGCCACACTGTAGGCGCCCAAAGAGATTTTTATTGATTGACTGATCTGCCCCTTTCTTGTTTTCATTGTCTTATAGCTTTATCTCTTGATTTCGATTCTGTGTCCTCATAGCCTATTGGTGGGTTGGAACCCGACAGATTTGCTACACTATACTACACATTACCTATACTCATCATCTGCTTCTGGGCCTTTGGGGCTCTAGTCTGACCTACTGTTAACTACTGTTCAACAGATACACCTGAGTTCTGGCTGGGGTACCACAATGCCTTCGTACTATTCATATGCTATTGTGCCCCAGACTAGGCGCTGTAAGAGTCCATTTCAAGAAAGGAAGATACCATACCCGGTTGGATGAATCAAGGAAAGCTTCATGAAGTAAATAGAATTTGAACTGGGCTTTGAAGCATGGATCATATTTTAACAGTAGAGATGGAGTGCAGGAGGATAAAGAATAGAGTAAACATCATCAGGAAAGTATAAAACATAGGTAGACATGGTGAATTTTCTAAAATGAGGGGTCAAGGAGAGGGAATAGGCATTTATCTGGCACCTAATATTTGCTAGGCACTAAGTGCTTTACTTATATTTTCTCACAACAATCCTATGAGTTAGGTGCTATTATTATTCATACTTCATAGGTGAGGAAACTAAAACACACAGAAGTGACTTGCCCAGGGTCACACAGCTCTTCAGTGTCTGAGGCCAGATTTGAACTCAAGTATTCCTGATGCCAGGACTAGAACTCTATCCACTGTGCCACCCAACGCCCTCTGAATGACTGTAGCATAAAGTTTTATTAGGGAAGCAATGCAAGAAAGAGCAGGTTAGGATGGGTGACGTCAGATTGTAGAGAATCTTGAATTCCAGGACAGGCTGCTTGCTTATCATTCACTAGGCAGAGGGAGTCAGTAAAGAAGGGAAGTAATATAATCAGAGCTTTGAAGAACTGGATTAGAATAGTGAAGGACAGGGAAAAATCAAAGCTGGCTCTGAGGTTTTGAACCTAGGTGACTATAAGAATGATAGAGGGATACCTATTATACATCTTGCAAGAACCATGGTAACATTCATAGAAATGGGAAAGTAAGGAGGAGTGAGTTTGCAAAATAGTAGCATAGATTCAGGACATTAGGGTAGATTTATTTGGCAGCAAATAAATGGCAGGTCTTTCTGTGGCTTGGATCAAAAGTAAGACACAACAAATGCTAAGGAGAATGAGATCATTTTCTCTGAATCCTAGAGCTTATCCATAGAGTCACACCTGCTAGCAAAATAGCTGGTAATGTGGGGCCAAATGCCTCTCTCATGAATTTTTTGACCTTTAGATTGAACACAAATGCACGCTATTCCAAATTCATGGATGGCTCAGTGTATAAGTAAGGAAGGAATAAAGATGGATGGAGTGAGTAGGAAGAAAATGAATTCAAACTCCTTAGCCTGGCATTTAGGGTTCTCTGCAATCTGACACTAGCCTACCTCTACACATATAAATCCTACCTCACTACTCTCAGCCAGAAGCTTTTTGGGAGAGAAGGAGGCATACCTGATTGCTATTCTGACAGGTTCATGTTTTCTTTGGTGTGAATAATTTTCCAAATGTGCGGATCAAAACTTCCCAATGCCCTGTGTGTTTCAAGTTCATATTGTCCTGTGAATTCCACAAAGATTTACTCAATGCTTTTGAGGCCTTCTTCAGGTTTTTTGATTGTCCATCATTGTCTCGCCACATTTATTTTGCTTGAGTTGTTTCATATAGCTGCTATACCTTCCACCCTACTGTTTCTGCCTGTTGAAATTCTATCCCTTTATTAAGGCCTAAATTAAAGGTCATCTGAACCATGAAGCCTTCCCTTATTACCAAAGTTAGTAATAATTCTCCTACCTACACATTACATCCTATTTTGGGGGAAACTTTATTAAGTACTTATATATCATTTTGTAGTATAGTCACATGTCATATGCTCTACTACATAGAAGATAGTGATTGAAACAGTTCATCTTTGTTCCTTTGCTCAATTCTCTGTATTTAGGGAACACTTAGGCATTTATTGCAATTCTAGTTGAATTTAGTTCTTAGGACAACTTGAGCACTGCAACACCAAAAATGGTGGTGTGATAATGGAAGGACTGGCTTTTGGTTTCTTTACATGATTATGTTTCTGCCATTGTGGAAATGAGTTGGAACTTTCTCCTAGAAGTTTATATTTACATCTCTTAGTAGATATGCTCCTGCCTTCAGCTCCTTCTATTTACTTCTCCAACACTCCTTTTGCTCATCTTTCTTGTTCTTCAGACCACAGTATAAATGGAATGAGCCACAGATACCAGAATTCAAATGCGTCAATGTTGAGATTGCCTGGCTATGATTGATAGTCAAAATAAATGATCAGAAAGCCAAAGAACAGGGGAAAATAATCCATTTTTTATATTGTCTGTGTAATCTCAACCTTACTCCCAGGATTAAAACATTGAAACACAGACTTCTTTTCTAACTGATTGACACGTTCTTTTGAATTATTTGAGATAGTATCATATAATGGAAGGGGCACTGAACTTGGCTTCAGGAAAACCTGGATTCAAAAACTGAACCAGATGCTTAGTGGCTATGTAACCCTGGGGAAATTACATAACCTTTCTGTGCCTCAATTTCCTCATCTGTAAAAGAAGGGGGTTGGAATCAGTAGCCTCTCAGGTCCCTCCCAGTTCTAAATCTATGAGAGTATGATATTTCCCAAGAAATTTTATGAATATTTAAATTAGTTTCTTAATGCCATATTCTTTTTTAGCTGTGATATGTACATAAACTCCTAGAATCTTTGGATGTTACAGAATGCTAATTTTGAATGCCAGAGAGTGCTAATGCCTATTCATGCTTAATAAATATCAATTGATAATTATGATTCTAGGCAGAGCATAGTGACTGAGTCCTAACCAGAGCAGAGAGGACAAACAAAACATGAGAGTCATGCAAAATAAGCAAATGGCAGGTTAGATCGAGGAAGAATTTAACTAGAGAAAAATAAATTCCAGTTGTGCTAAAGCATTTTATCCTTTTTGCTTTGGGCTTCTACAATCTTATTTTCCAAATTTTGTTAGCTGATTTAAACTATTAGTAAATTTAAAAAACTGGGGGAGGGAGGAGGGCACTAGTTACTTGCCTGAAACTTTGATGCCTTTCTTATTTGTGAGCAAGCTAAGATGATAAAAGACTAGTAGCAAAGCAGACATAAAATAATTTTCATTTGGCTTTGCAAATGTTATTAAGAATCAGCCTTGCATTTTCTCCTTGATAAGTCTTGTCCCAAAGACCTGCAGTGTATACTGTGTTAAGTGTTGGGTTCAAGAGATTGAGGGCAATGACTGACATCAGGTTCACTTTGCCTTCCATCTCCTTGAAATCTCACATCGCGATACATCTGTTTTGTTGATTCAGAAGAGCACTTGAGACGCTTTACAGTTGATTTTGACAAGTGCTACAATTTGATAGGGGTAGATAATTCTTGCTGAGATGATTTCAAAAGTACAGAAATTATACTTTTGAGTAGATATTACCTTTCTTTATGATCAGAATTTTCATTTAATATACTGTGCACTTAAGCTTAGTAATCACATTTCCCTTTAAAAAAACATTATGTTCTTTGATCTCATCTATTAAAAGATTACAAATTAAAACACTGTTCTAAATATGGCTTCCTTTTATACTTTGAAGAAAGAAGACATAAAATCCTTTCTTTAAAACATTTTCACTCCTAATATCTTTCTTCCACAAATGTAGAGGTTTCTGAATTACAGAATCCCATACAAAGGCTGAATATTATTACTAATTAAATAAGGTTCTCCTGGTCACGTAGCCGGGCTGGTTGAAGCAAATCTTCAGTCTATTTTCTGCTGGTCTCTATATTAATCAGCACTATTGCAACGACCATAGGCTTATTGTGCTTTGAAGAATTAGTTTAAAAATGAGAGAAATTGGTGGCCATTTTAATTTTTCTAAAGAAAATTCTTTTTGTTGCATGAAATCGCTTATCAGGATTATTTGTGTAAAGAATCAAATTATAATGCAATATTTACTATTCCAGCTGGTGGATGATGTGATCATTACTCCTATTCTCTCTTGTTCTCTTTCTCATTCTCTCTCTCTCTCTCTCTCTCTCTCTCTCTCTCTCTCTCTCTCTCTCTCTCTCTCCCTCTCTCTCTCTCTCTCTCTGTCATACAATATAAAAGGCTGCAAATTTTAAAAAGTCATAAGGAGCATGTTATCATGTATATCCTAGTTCATAGAATAGTGATTCAAAGTGCCAAATTAATTTGTGAGTCCAGGATTTTCAGCCTAGTTTTTAGTGCCCAGGTGTAAACACCCACCCAGATCATAGAAATCTTCACCAATGATAAGAATAATGGGATTACAGAAGTATCTTCCCTTTGGGTAGTGTTTTATCATTTACAAAGAACTTTCATAGGTATTAAATTGTTTGGTTAATAAAGATATTTTATCTATATGATGAAAGCTATCCCTACTCTTCCATGTATTTATGACCAATGTGTTTCTTCCCTTCCTCTCCATAAATTTATACATTATGCAAGAATAGATCAGACAGGAAACAAACAGCTCACACAGGGTGACCTTTACAACTGTATTGTATATTCCTTCTTCCCAGAAGGATAGTGACAACATTTCTACTTTATTACTAGATTTCAGAGGTTTTGTCCTTTGTACCTACCCTGTTATTTCAGATATCCTATTGCTGATCCATATACCACCAGCATTCCTGGTCCCTGATTTAAAGCCCCAACCTGAACTACTGCATGTTTTCTTCATAAAATGATCAGGTCCAATATCCCAACTAAACAGTCTTTACAATACCATGTACTTGTCCCTTCCTTTCCATTCTCTAGGCTTCCTTCCTGGTTCAGACCCATAGCACATAATATCTGGATTGACATAATAGATGCCTAACTAGTTTCCTTGCGTCAGATATTGTGTTCTTCCAATCTATGCTGACCTCTGATGCCTGATTATTTTTCCTACAATACTGGTTCCAACAGTTAGGCAGCTAGGCTAATCTGTAAGTTCTCTTCTAGCTTTAACAATCCTATGAAGCTGTATAGGGTATTGAGGATAAAGCAGAGATGGAAACTCAACTCACTGATGGTCAAATAGGAGGCAAAGGACCCTTTCTCACCCTTTCAAACTCACTGTGCAAAATAAATGTCTTGAAAGATAGATGGAATAGAGTTGAAATTAAGTGGAACCATTTGACATGTTAAAATATTGATGCCCATAACCATATGACCACTTTGCCGTCTTTTGCCTGTGTTAGACCTGTGAAATTGTACTTTTTCTGTTGTGTAACAACTGATTAAATCAATCACTGATTTATTCAATCAAGCATTTTTAAGCCCCGTTTTATTCTAAGAAATATGTTAAAAAGATAAGGACCAGTCCTAATTTGTATTGATTTACCATCTGCTTGGAACTCAATAATTACATTGTATAACTTACCTAGTATTCTCCAAGACTTTGTTGAAAATCATTCTTATATAAATAGTGAAGGCAAAGTAAGTAAATCATAGTCCTTAATACCTACACATATCTGTGCATATATATGTGTACATATATATATATATGTGTGTGTGTGTGTGTGTATGTGTGTGTATATAGCTGTAGTTACTAACAATATTTCCCCTTATATTACATTTGAATTCATATATGTCAAAAATGCGATGTTATTTCTTTTTAAAATAAATTGGAAGCACCAGTCTGGGTGTATGATTATTTTATTAACTGATAAATCAGCTGGCTCTCAAGGGCATGGAGAAAGTAGATTCATTTAATTTACAAATAAACTATCCATTCAACATTCCCAGCTGTTGTCAAAAATATGTATTGAGTAGTAAATTCTCTTAGGTTAAATGCAAAAGGTTTTTTTTTTTAAATTCCACTGAGAATGAAAACAAAAGTAGTAAGTTATACATCATATACATGTGGAGAATAAACCAGTTGAATTTTTTAAAGTCTCACATCTGGATATAGGCATATGTGTGCATATGTATGTCTATGTGTATATATGTATGTATGTGTATATGTATATATGTGTGTATATAGATGGTTACTGAACCCATGATTTCATTGATAAGAGAACTCTTGGGTAAGGAAATTTTATCTACCAATGCCAGGTAAGACTTTCTCTGCAATTTATAATGTTTGAAGTTTGACTACAGCACTGACAGGCTAAAGGACTAGCCCAGAGTCACACAACCAGTACGTAACAAAGACAGGATTTTAACCCAGTTCTTCCTGGCCTTGAATTTAGCTCTCTATCCACTACACAACATTACCTCTACACATACATATACATGTCGATGTATGCATATGTGCATATGAAGATAGCTTATTTAGACCAGTGATTTCATTGGTGAGGTAGAAACTCCTTCTAGCAATGTGAATTGGTGACATGGCTATAACATAGTCTTAGAGTTGTCTTAGGCTACTGAAAGATTGTAATTAGTTCATGGTGAGGTGAATAGCATGGGTCTTCCTGAACCTCAGGTTGGTCCTCTAGCTGGAACATCATGCCCCCCTCCCCAGTGAATAAATTGATGGTGTGTGATATTCATCCTTCATTTTCAAAGAGAAATAGTGACATCATGGGGTGATGTCTTGACTCCTATGTGAGGTAGATTTAAGTTAGGCTGAGTTGTACGAAGTTGTCAGCCTTACTCCCTTTTCCAGAGTCATCGAAGTTCAGTGGCAAGATAAAAAGTCAAGACAAATGGCTATGACTCAGGATGCAGTGGATGACTGGTGTCTTTGATGTCTGACCAAGCTCTAGTCATTTCACAGCACCTGTCGCAACATAGCTGTCGCAACGAATTGTTCTTGTTTGCCCCTTCTGCCAGGGAAAGCTTCCCCAAATCTGATAGTTAAATGAAGAGATAGATTAGTTTTTTAAATTGTGTTAGGCAAAGGAAGGGCAGTTAGGCAGCACAGTCCATAGAGCGCTGGGTCTAGAGTTAGAAAGACTCATACTCCTGAGTTCAAATCTGGCCTCACTTATTAACTGTCTGACTCTGGGCAAATGCTTAACCCTGTTTGTCTCAATTTCATCACCTGTAAAATGAACTGGAGAAGGAAATGGCAAACTACTCCAGTGTCTTTGCCAAGAAAACCAAAAATGAAGTAATAAGAAGCCAGACACACCTGGAAGCAAATAAACAATCCACAGGGAAATCTGCCTATCCTTGATAAGGAAGGAGATCAGTTACCATTGTAAAAATAATGGATCCTTGCATCAATCAATAAGCATTTATTAAGCACCTCCTTTGTGCCAGGTACTGCTCTAGGTGCTGGTGATAAAAGTACAAAGAAAGGAACAATCTTTACTCACAAATGGTGGAGCCAACATGCAAACACTTAAATATATATATACCATAAAATATAAAATGAACAAATACAAAGCAATAAAATACAAAATATTTTGGTAAGTGGGGTACTAGCAGTTGTGAATCAGGAAAGATGTTATATAAAAGGTGGTACTCGATTAGCCTCTTGAAAGAAGGAAAGGATTCTTTGAGGTTGAATAGGTTTTCAGGCATGGTGAGTGACCATTGCAAGGGCGCAGAGATGGTATATGGAGTGTCATGGGTAAGGAACAGAGAGGGGACCAGTTTAGTTGAATCACAGAATGCAGGATGGAAAAAAGGCTAGAAAGGAGGTCTGTGTTGTTTAGGGCTTTAAAAGCTGAACAGAGGAGTTTATATTTTATCTTAGCAACAATAGGAAATAATGAAGTTGAATTAGTAAGGGAGTTAATGTGATCATATCTGTGTTTAAGCAAAATTACTGTGGCATCATTGTGTAAGATGAACTGGAGTGAAGAGAGATTTGAGGAAGGGAAACCAATTAGGAGACTGTTAAAATAATCCAGGCAATAAGGTCAGGTTCTAAGGTGGTGGCTATATAAATGCAGAGATAAGAAATTATATGCAAGAGATGAGATGGAGGTGGAAACAAATGATTTGACAAATGATTGGATATGTGGGATGAGGGAGAGAGGAGTCAGGTTAATGCTGAGGTTATAAACCCTGGAGCCAGGAAGGATGGTGGTACCTTTGACAGAAATAGGGAAGTTCAGAGAAGGAGGGGGTTTTGGAGAAAAGATAATGAATTCTGCTTTGGATATGTTGAGATGAGATGTTTCTGGGACATCTAGTTTGAAATGTCTTTTAGGCAATTGGTGATGTGACTTTCTCAGGGGAGAGAGTAGTGCTCAATGGATAGACCTGTGAATCATCTGCATAGAGATGATAGTTAAACCCATGGGATCTGATGAGGTTACCAAAAGAGAGCGTATAGAGGGAGAAAAGGCAGAACCTTAGAGAACACCCACATTTAGGGAGCTAACAAACTAGATTGAGAAAGAGTGGTCAGACAGGTAGGGGAAACACAAAGAGACAATAGTGTTATGAAAATTTAGAGAGAAAAGAATATCTAGTAGCAGAGCATGGTCACCAATTTTGAATGAGTAGGATGACGACTAAAAAGTCCAATTAGAAAAGCTTACGGTGTGAGTGGGAATTTGGATGAGAAAAAGAAATAATGATCATTTGAGGGGGATGATAGAATCTTGGGAAGTTTTTATAAAGACTGGAAAATTGTATAAAATAGTTATATATGTATAAAATAGCACACAATCATATACAAATAAACAGATTTGTATAAATACATACACACATATGTACAAAATCATATTTAGGCTAAAATTTTTTTTAGTGAGATGGTAAGGAACTCCCATCCTGCCATTAATGTTATTCCATGCCTTCTACACATTATGGCTAGAAATGATTCACCTATCTCATCTAATACTTATTTTTCTTACTTTCACTATTATTGATTTTTTTACATTATATACACTTACAGATTATTCCTACATCGTGATTCTTGTAACAACATAATATAGTTAAGTAAATCTAATAATACAGGGACCTCATCTGAAAATGTATGGGCATTTCATATCTGTATCAAACCTTTCTAGTCAAACAAACAAACAAACAAACAAACAAACAAAACCCAGAAATCTATTTTCTCTCCAGCTTACCCCACCCGTCCCCCATAGAAAAGAAAAGATATAAAACAAATTTCCTGTAATAAATATGCAAGTCAAGCAAAACATATTCTTCCAGTGTATGTGTGTGATCATGTGTGTATATATATTCATGTGTATATATACATATCTACATATACATGTGTATGTGTGTGTCCATACCCCCAAATCCATTACCTCTCCATAATACATAGCATGTTTCATCATTGGTCCTCTGAAATCATAACTGGTCAATTTATTTATCATAGTTCCTATAGCTTTCAAAGTTGTTCATTTTTATAGTGTTACTGTCATTGCATAAATCATTATTGTGGTTCTGCTCATTTCATTCTCCTTCAATTTATAAAAATTAGTCAAAATTATTCTTTTGTATACTATTACTTAGTACTTTCATTTTATCATCCTTTTTTTCTTTATATATGTTAACCCTCAAAGTTGAGTAGGTATGTATGTGTGTGTGTAGGTAGATGTGTTTGTGTGATTGTTAAACATCATTCTTGAGCTAATATCCATAGAGGACCATGATTAATAGATTAATGTTTTGTTCAGCGTTTTATTTTTAGAAATTTATTCATTAACTTAAGTAAGACTGGATTTCTTGATGACGACTATTACTTTAGGGTAAGAAAAGTTTGAGTGAGATGGGCATCCCACAACAAAAGGCATAAAATACATATACATTTGCAAAAATGTAAGGACATCATCTCTCTGAGAGGTAGTAATGATTTTAGTAAAGAAAAAGGATTTTAGTTTTATCAAATAAAGCTTATAGTTGACAACAGACACATAAAAGTAACCCTAATGAATGTGACATTCATTCCTTGTTCACATAAGCCCAAACTTGGTCTGTAGTTTTTCACGTAGGTATGCAGGTGTACATACGTGCACACATATACATACAGACTCTAATGCACTCAAACCTCTCTTGTCTCAGTTCCTACATCTCTAAAATGAAGAGATTAGAAAATAACTCTCTGGTACTTTCTAGCTCTAACATTACATATTTCCATGAAGTTACATGTTAATTCTACCTTGAAAAATAGCAATGTATTTACTTAAATGAAATCATTGCTATAGAGAACTCCTGGTGATGAAACTCTTGTCTGCCAAAGCAAATAAGCAGTTGTTCTACAACTTGTGATAATATAGAATTGCCTTACGGCCCTGAGAGGTGAAATGACTTGAAGATGCCTCTGCCTTAGTTTCCTCCTCTGTAAAATATAATATGTAAAAATAACACCTACTTTTCAGTAGGTTGTTTTGAGGATCAAATGAAATAATAATTATGAAGCACTCTGTAAAGCACTATTAAATGCTAGCTATACTTGTGTATATATGTATGTGTATGATATATGTCATACACATATATGCACAATTATAAATGTATACATACATATATCATTTTTATGTATGTGCAGAAAGAGCTGTCTCCTACATGTAGCATGGGGGTGTTGTGTAGCTTGATGGGAAGCAAAACAAATATCTCTAGCCTCTTCTTTTCTCCAAGGGAGACTATTTTCTGCCAGGAAAAGAAGCAAGAAGTTAGAGTCAGAAGCTGACCACTATGTTCTCCTCAGAGACAGGAGATCCTGGGCTAGAAGTATATCTACCTTCTCCCTTAAATATTATTTATCTAGGGGATGTGGTTTTCATGTTCAAGTAATTCCTGATCCCTGTTTCATTAACTGGGGGGAAGCAGGAGGATCCAAAGCTTTATATCTAAGGCTTGACTTCTTTTTCACCAAATCCAATTTCATAATGAATACACATAGGGATTATCAAGAAACCCATTTATCCAATTTGATATCAAAATTAACATTGGATACACATACATAACACACAACATCCACGTGTGCATGCACACACACACACATACACACACACATACACTCATAAGAATACATACTAAACCACACAGATTGAAGAAGCTCCTTCATTGGGAAAGAGGTAAGACAGCTCAACCAAAAGGGACAGTCCTAGATCCCACCTTAGGAGAAGTTTTCTGAAGTGTAGCAAGCTAATGATCAGGACATAATGGAAGAAGAGCAGAGGACAACTACGAGTAGCTCCAGTACTAATGAAACAGCTTGGCCAAAGCCAAAAGGAAGCACATCTATGGATGTGTCTGGGGAAGATAAGAAAGTCTGATGCTGTAAAGATCAATATTGTGTAGAAACCTAGAATGTAAGATCTATGAACCAAGGTAAGCTAGATGTGGTCAAACAGGAGATGGAAAAATAAAACCTCAAGATCTTGGGTGTCAGTGAACTTAAATGGACAGAAAAGGGTGAATTTAATAAAGATGATCAATACATATGGACAAGAATCACTTAGAAGAAATGGAGTTACTCTCATAGTCAATTAAAGGATGAGTAAAGCAGTGCTGGGCTAGGATCTCAAAATTTGCAGTGTTATCCATTTAAATTCGAGACAAATCATTCAACATTATAGTAATACAAGTCTGTGCTCCAACCATTGATGTCAAAGAGGCCAAAATTGATTGGTTCTATGAAGACCTACAACATCTAGAAACAAGAGCAAGAAGATGTCACATTCATCAAAGGAGATTGGAATGCTAAAGTAGGAAATCAAAAGATAATTGGAATAGCTGGCATGTTTGACCTTGGACTACAAAATGAAGGAGGGTGGAGACTGATAGAGATTGTTTTTTAAGAAATAAATCATTTTATTGATAAGCTGCTATAAGTATTATGTGACTAATTATGATGGCTTCTACCTTACCTCCCAAAAAAGGCAGGGGGCAATGGGAAAAATCTAACATTATATACTCAGGATGACTCCGAATATAACATTATATATTCAGAATGTCTCCGGATAAACTGAGACAACATTAGAACAAAATTCATCCAGCAAAGCATAGGTAATACTTAAGGAAAAGGTCTGCAATTATAGCCATAGAGTGGAAGAGGGCTGAAATCTACTATACAGGCCACTGGGGCATACTAAGAGTAACAGCCAAGTTGAACTATGGACACAAAGAGCAGAAAGGGGTTAGGATGTTTGAGGGAATATCAATAGGGTAGAAATCTTGTTTGTAACCCTTGTGTCAGTGAAATGCTACGATAGAATTTTCCCAAGATAATTTTCGCAGGTAGCAACTATCTTAATGGTTTAATGCTCCATTTCTCTTTTGTAACCTGGGAGTTGGAGTGCAGTTTGGGAGTGAGGATCTCTTTTTTTTTCTTAGTAGTTAGTATTTTCTCTTTTTACCATTTACATGTAAAGATAGTTCTCAATATTCACTTTTCTAAGATTTTGTGTTCCAAATTTTTCTCCCTTCCCCTCTCCCCTCTCCCTTCTCCAAGACAGCAAGCAATCTAATATAGGTTATATATGTACAATCACATTAATTATATTTCCACATTAGTCATGTTGTGAAAGAAGAATCAGAACAAAAGGGAAAACTATAAGAAAGAGAAAACAAAAATGTTGAAACTAGTATGTTTTGATCTGCATTCAGACTCCATAGTTCTTTCTCTGGATGTGAATAACATTTTCCATCATGATTCTTCTGGTATCGTCTTGGATCATTATATTGCTGAGAATAGCTAAGTCAATCATCATTAATCATTGAACATTATGGCTGTTACTGTGTACAGTGTTCTCCTGGTTCTTCTCATTTCACTCAGCATCAGTTCATATAAGTCCTTCCAGGTTTTTCTGAAAT
Organism: Trichosurus vulpecula; assembly: GCF_011100635.1. Taxonomy (NCBI): domain Eukaryota; kingdom Metazoa; phylum Chordata; class Mammalia; order Diprotodontia; family Phalangeridae; genus Trichosurus; species Trichosurus vulpecula. Next base: position 135,855,889 of record NC_050577.1, on the reverse strand, counting down.
CTGCCTGTTCATCATTTCTTATAGCACAATAGAATTCCATTACATTCATATACCACAACTTGTTCAGCCATTCCCCAATTGATGAGCATCCCCTCAATTTACAAATCTTTGCCTTTACAAAAAAGAGCTTCTATAAATATTTCTGTACATGTAGGTCCTTTCCCCTTTTTTTATGATCTCTTTGAGATATAGACCTAGGAGTGGTACTGCTTGATCAAAGTGTATGTACAGTTTTATAGCTTTATGGGCATAGTTCCAATTTGCTCTCCAGAATGGTTGGATCAGTTCAAAAACCTACCACCAAAGCATTAGTGTTCCAATTTTCCCACATCTTCTCCAACATTTATCATTTTCATTTTCTGTCATATTAGCCAATCTGATAGGTATGAGGTGGTAACTCAAAGTTGTCTTAATTTGCATTTCTCCAATCAATAGTGATTTAGAACATTTTTTCATGACTATAGATAGCTTTAATTTCTTCCTCTGAAAACTGCCTGTTCATATCCTTTGATCATTTATCAATTGGAGAATGACTTGTATTCTTATAAATTTGACTCAGTTCTCCATATATTTGAAAAGTGAGGCCTTTATCAGAGACACTGGCAGTAAAAATTATTTCCCAGCTTTCTGATTTCCTCCTAATCTTGGTTGCACTGGCTTTGTTTGTGCAAAATCTTTTTAATTTAATGTAATCAAAATTATCCATTTTGCTTTTCATAATATTTTCTATCTCTAGTTTGGTTGTAAATTTTTCCCTTCTCCATAGGTAAGCTATTCCTTGCTCTCCTAATTTGCTTATGGTATCACCCTTTATGTCTAAATCATGTACCCATTTTGACCGTATCTTGTTATACAGTGTGAGATGTTAGTCTAATGCCTAGTTTCTGCCATGCTGTTTTCCAGTTTTCCCAGCAGTTTTGTCAAATAGTGATTTCTTGTCCCAGAAGCTGGAGTCTTTGGGTTTATCACACAGATTACTATAGTCATTGACTACTATGTCTTGTATACATAACCTATTCCACTGATCTACCACTATATTTCTTAGCCAGTACCTACTATTTTGATGATTTCCACTTTATAATATAGTTTTAGATCTGGTACAGCTAGGCCACCTTCCTTTGCATTTTTTTTTTCATTAATTCTCTTGATATTCTTGACCTTTTGTTCTTCCAGGTGAATTTTTGTTACTTTTTTCTAGCTTTATAAAATAATTTTTTAGTAGTTTGATTGGTATGGCACTGCATAAACAAATTAATTTAGGTAGAATTGTCATTTTTATTCTATTAGCTGGGCCTACCCATGAGCAGCTGATATTTTTCCAGTTATTTAGATATGACTTTATTTGCGTGAAAAATGTTTTGCAATTGTGTTCATATAGCTCCTCAGTTTGTCTTGGCAGGTAGATTCCCAAATATTTTATATTGTCTACAGTTATTTTAAATGGAATTTCTCTTTCTATCTCTTGCTGCTGGGCTATGTTGGTAATATATAGAAATTCTGCTGGTTTATATAGGTTTATCTTAAATCTTGTAACTTTGCTAAAGTTGTTAATTATTTCAAGTAATTTTTAGTTGATTATCTAGGATTCTCTAAGTATACTATGAGTCTAATAGAATTTTGTGAAGATCTGGTCACTGGTCATAGAAAATATTCTTTTTTAACAACCCAAAAGGCAACTCTACACATATACTTCACCAGATGGTCCATATGGAAATCAGATTGATTATATACTTTGCGGCCAAAGGTGGAGAAGGTCTATAAGGTCAGTTAAAACAAGAGCTAGAGCTGACTGTGGCTCAGATCATTATGAAATTTAAATTGAAGAGAGTAGGGGAAATCATCATTGTTTGTCCTTCATTCTGAAAGAGGACTAAAGACATCACAAGGATGATGTCCTGACTTGCATGTGAATTAGATTTCAGTGAGGGTGGGAGCAGCTAGGTGGCACAGTAAGTAGAGCACCAGCCCTAGAGTCAGGAGGACCTGAGTTCAAATCTGGCCCCAGATACCTGACACATTTACTAGCTGTATGACCTTGGGCAAGTCACTTAACCCCAATTGCCCTGCCTTCCCCCCTCAAAAAAAATTTAAGTGAGCCAGAGTTGTGCAAAACCATCAACCTCACTCTCTCCTCCAGAGTCATGGAAGTCCAGTGGCAGGACAAAGTCAAAATGACTGGTGATGGCCCAGGATGCAGTGGGTGAGGTTGGTCTTTTCCAGGTCTCAGTTTGTCTGAGGCAATGCTGGCAATGCCGATTCAGTGACTAAGGGCTAGGCAAAAATTGAGACAGAAGGTGACCTAGTTTACCATCATAAAATTATCAGTCTGGGAGGGAAGACCCTAAGAACAGAAAAAAGTTGGTGTTTCTACCCATTCTAAGGCGTCAAAACCTAAAAAATGAGCCATATGCCATGTCAGTATGACCTAGATAACGTGCCTCATGAATATGAAATGGAACTGATGAATAGATTTAAGGGATTAGATCTGGGAGATAGAATGCCTTAAGAAATATGAACACAGGTTTGCAATATGGTACAGGAGACAGCAAGTAAAAACATCCCAAAGGAAAAGAAGAGCAAGAAAGCAAAATGGCTATCTGATGAGACTTTACAAATAGTTGAGGAAAGAAAGTGAAAAGTAAAGGAGAAAGGGAAAGATATATCCAAATAAACACAGAATTCCAGAGAATAACAAGGAGAGATAAAAAGATTTTCTTAAATGAGTGCAAAGAAAAGAAGGAAATAGTAGAATGGGAAAGACAAGAGATCTCTTCAATAAAATTAGAGATATGAAGGTAAAGTTTTTTTTTTTGCAAAAATGGGCATGATAAAGGACAAAAATGGTAGTGACTTAACAGAAGCAGAATAAATTATGAAGAGATGGCAAAAATATATAGAGGAACTATACAAGAAAGATCTTAATATCCTTGGTAACCATGATGGTGTACTTACTGCTCTAGAGCCAGACATCCTAGAGAGTAAAGTCAAGTCAGCCTTGGGAAGCATTGCTAACAATAAGGCTAGTGGAGGTGACAGAATTCTAGCTGAGATATTTAAAATCTTAAAAAGATGATGCTATTAAAGTGCTGTTTTCAACATGCCAGCAAATTTGGGAAATTCAACAGTGGCCACTGGATTAGAAAAGATCAGTTTAAGTCCCAATCCTGAAGAAGGGCAATGCCAAAGAATGGTCAAATTACTTAACAATTGCACTCATTTCATACACCAGCAAGGTTATGCTTAACATTCTGCAAGCTAGGCAGAATTAACAAGAATTACCAGAAGAGTAGGCTGGTTTTTGAAGAGGCAGAGGAGCTAGAGACCAAATTATAATGTTCCCTGAATTATGGAGAAAGCAAGAGAGTTCCAGAAAAAAAAAATTACTTCTGCTTCATTGACTATAGTAAAATCTTTGTGTAGATCACAAGAAAGTATGTCAAGTCCTCAAAGAGATGGAAGTACCAGATCATCTTACTTGTCTCCTGAGGAACCTGGAGGCAGATCAAAAAGCAATAGTTAGAACTTAACATGGAACGAATGATTGGTTTAAAATTGGAAAAGGAGTATGACAAGGCTGCATATTGTCACCTTATTTAACTTATATGCAAAGTACATCATGTAAAATGCCAAGCTGGATAACTCAAAAGTTGGAATTATGAATCAACAATCTCAGATATGCAGATGATACTACTGATGACAGAAAATTTAGAAAAATTAAGCAGTCCTTTGATGAGGGTGAAAGAGGATAGTGTTTTAGTTGGAGCTCTGCTTGAAGATCACATGGTCTTCTGGATGATTGAGAATGTGTTGACCTATGATATATCAAAATGAGACTGGTGCCTTGGTGTGTCCAAATGGCTGAACACTTGATCATCATTTACTGTCAGGTGTTTAACTTTGGCTGTTTCTTTAATCCACAAAGTTCTATATGATTTGGGACCCTGTTTGTTTTGCTCCTGCTTATACTGTTATAAAAATTAACACTGAATGGAAAATCCCTATGCTAACAATCCTTAAATTTAAATCATAAAAGACCCAAATAAGGATATGACATATAAGACTTTGGCCCTAGAAATAAACTGATCACAAGTTGATGGTTCTAAAACATGGTGATCTTTGTAGCAGAGTGCAAAATCTAACAAATAAACATTTTAAAAAGACAGTAATCTTTCTTAGAAGGCATCACCATACATGAGCACAATATCTTTTCTAAATGATGCTCCCATTTTTTCTAAGCTTTTAATGGACAGGTCATAATAATCCTATTGATAACAGTACTTCCTTCTTAGGATCAAAATTATAACACTCTACCTGTATTATCCTGGGCAAGACAGTTAATTTCTTTGGGTCTCATTTTCTTTTCTAAAAATCAGGGGTTTTACTGCATGATTTCTAAAGTTTCATTATGACTTTAAATCTTATTATTCTAATGTAAAGTTAGTATATGTGATGACTGGGTAAACACAGAAATTCAACAGACACACAAATTTTCAGTCCTACCTCAATTTCCTAAAATCATATGTACCCTAAATTGAGAGAAGAAATGAAGTACAGCCGGGAAGAATGAGAATTCAGAGGAAGTACACATACTTTCTCTTATCTCCTGAGTAAGTTGATATTTTTGAAAACATGTTCATGCTATTGTGTATATGCTGGTTCTCTAGCTCTCATTTCTTCCTTAAGGCTTCAGGATTTTGTGATTTTGTTCAAGTGGGTTCTTCCTCCACTGCTACAGACTGCAATCAGTCTTTTCACAAATAAAGAGCTGGTCCTTGAAAGTAGTTCTGATGGAGAAGTTCATCCCCCTGTGACCATCCTGCTAGTAAAATACTTGATCCTTAGCTAGGCTGGTCAGTCCTTAGCTGTTAGACATGGAGCCCAGTATTAGGCCTATATTCAAAACCTTTCTAGTTTGGTAGAACCTTCCAGAATTTACCCTCCAATGACAGCCTTCAAGAACCCAGAGCCACCTCATGAAAGGTTAATGATTTCATCAGTATGAGGATCTCCTTTCCTTATGGCCCATCAGGCTATATATTAGCAAAAGGGCTCTAGGGAGTTGCTTAATACATAGAAAGGTTAAGTTGCTTGACCATGATCACATAATCCAGGGGAAGAACTCAATTCAAAAACATTGATTAAGTGCTTGGTATTATGATAGGGAATTCCCATTGAGGGAACCCCTATTATGAATGAAAGTGGTCACCTTCACTGTAATTTATAATCCTAGAGAGTTTCCTGGGACACTGAAAAATTCCCTGGATCACTCTGACCCAAAAAGGATTTGTGATACTATGCTCGATTCTCAAATATACCAACATTTATTGCAAAAAACCAGAATTTAAAGAGTACCATCCATTTTTACCATCTGCAACAATATATTTTAGGGATCTTTCTTTCTTTTTTTTTTTTTTGCTTTTTGGCAATTGGGGGGTTAAGTGACTTGCCCAAGGTCACACAGCTAGTACATGTGTCAAGTGTCTGAGGCCGGATTTGAACTCAGGTCCTCCTGACTCCAGGACCAGTGCTCTGCTCACTGCATCACCTAGCTGCCCCTGGGATCTTTATTTCTAACAAGAAAATTAAATTTAAGTGAGACACTGAGAACTCAAAGGTGTACATGTCACTCCATGAAAATAAAAGGGGCCTGATTTTGCAGTCACAAAGAAGTAACTGAAACAGCGGTCAAAAAAGCATCCTCCAAGACTTAGCTCAAGGACCACCTCCCACAAGAGACCTGATCAGATGTATCCAGTTGTAAGTTTCCTACGGTGCCTTCATATTTATTTTGTTTAGACATCTAAATATGTGTTGTTACCTCCCAGCAGAAAGTAAGCCCCTGTGAGGCATGAACTCATTTTTGCCTTTATGTGCCCAGCACTTAAACTTGTGCCTGGCTCAGAATAGGTGCTAAATGAATGCTGGTAGAATGAATGGATGCCTAATTGGTACACTTGCCTAAATTTGCTGAGGGATCACTTGATTTTGAACAGTGAAGATCCTTTTCATTTTGTGTATCTAGGACCTTATCTAGCCATGCAAAGGAAAATGTACAATTGAGGTGATTTTTTTTTCCTCTGAGGTAATTCATCCACTAATCCTTGATGTTGGGAAACAGTGGAATTTGGAGTTTGAATTTCTCAGACTGGCAGTTTCACTTGACTGAATATACTGGATAATTGCTCAACTTTTCACTTCATCGGTGTGAGCCGAGGCTATTTCCTTTCTTATTTCGGTCACAAGCCAGGTCAGTTAGCATGAGAAGCCAAATAAACTTCTCATTGTAGTTTGGGGCATAAACTCTGCATGCCCTCCTCACTCAGCCACGTAGCCCTTTGCCTACCTGTTTGAGATTTAAATCAAAACAGATTTTCTTCTTTTTCTTCTTTTATATCTAATGTGTGAGGTTTTAATACCCGAAGAAAATAAGTTGTAATGGATATATACTGTGCTGTTCCCCTCAAACAAATCCACACATTGCAACGTAATCTGGGTTTGAGAATTCCTATTCTCTCAGTGTTGGATCTCCAATGTGTTTGCTTTTTAACATTTTTAAAGAGATGTATACCAACACAAACCATAGGTTTGGCTGAGATTGTCAAATTCATTTCACAAGTGACCCAAGTCACATTTCAGCATGGGCCTCCAGAGATGAAAAGCCAGTACATTAATCCACTACACACGCTACTCCTTTCCACATTTATATCACAGTTTCTCAATTAAATGACCTTCTTTGCGAGATGAAAGAAGGGCAAAGGTTCTTGCCAGGTGATTATTGGCATATGATATTTTTTTTTGCAGGGCAAAATGATTTCATTTATGAAGTCATAATGTTATCATTATACATGATAATGGTAGCTAATGGTACCCCTAGAAATAATACAAGATTTAAAGTATCTGCTACTTCTGAATATGAAGCTGAAGTGAAACATGTATGTGGAGTACCAGTAGGAGTTAACATTCAGCCTGAAATTACAGATTGAGAGCTTTGATTAAAAAAAAAAACAAAAAAATAAATATTTAAGGGTTTTTGTCTTTCAAATATCTTCTGATAGTATTTTTTTATGAATCAAATGATAATAGAGAGCAATTTTATAGAATTTAAAACCAATAAATGGCTGAAATCATCAACAGGCATTAAAGATCCCCCAAAATGGGTGTTTATAGCACATGATTTGCAGTTGGCAGAAATAGGAGTTGTCATAAGGGTATCTCAGCCTGTCTCATCTACTTTCCCTTGGAAATTACATTTCTATTTTCCTTTGGCACTTAAAAATGTTCAAAATGTTCAATGACTTAATTTAATGAATGCAATATTAGAAATGGAATATATTGAAAAATGTAAAGGAACTCTGCTTGCCTTTTCCAATATGATTAATATTTTATTTTTAAGAAAAGCAAATTAAAGAAAAATCCCCAACCTAAGGTCAACAGTGCCTGTTTAAGGGAACTATCTTATTCTATTCTCTTCAATGCACTGTCTTTTTCAGAATATTAATGGGGGAGAGAGTGACAAGAATGACTTAGACGTACATGTCAGGAGAAAGGGTCAGCTCTTGGCAGTAGGATGTTAATTCACATCCATTAATGAAATTTATCCTCCTTACTGTCTCCTTCTCTCTCTCTACCCCCCTCTCTTTTTTAAATAAAAAGGTCTTTTTTTGAGAGAACATCATGGACTTTCACAGGAGCGGAGAAGGGCCACAGGGGCAGGCCAAGGTAAGAGACTGACAATCTTCAGGTGATTAAGGAGACTCAAAGGCTAGGTAGACCTACAAAATGAATAACTATGGACCCAGAACCATGCCATAAGGCTCAATGGCTTGTGATTTGCAAGTTGATAAGACAAGAAGATTAATAATGCTGCATGATAATGGCTGCTCCCTCTCAGCTGGGGAGATGGTAATGATCTGATATTGCTGTAGGAGCAGTTCAGTGTGCTGCGGGAGAGGAGGGTGCAAATTCACTCATCCCAATTGGCCCCGAGGATATAGAGATTTTGAAAAATGGGAATGCAGTTACAATTTTAATTAGATATAAAGTTTTTAATAATTTTGCTGAAATGAGGACTTCAAAGAACATATTTTGCAGCATTCAGGCCCATAACTCCTGAGTGACAGTTTTGGTTAATTTGCAAGTTTTCAGATCAAACTTTGCCCCTGGCTCCATGCTGAGGGTAAAGTAAAATGTCAATTTCTTTCCTCAGTGATCTCAAGCATCTTATTTAGGCAGGTGTGCTGAATTCTCTTATTCTGGAGACGTTAGCTGAACAAAACTACTCATTAAAATATATGCTTAGGAAAAAAAATTAGCAGCATAAATAAAATCAGCCATAATAAAGGGAATCAATCAGCAAGAAAAATGTACAGCAATATACAACATAAAATTTTAAAGAAGAATCAGGGTAATATTGTATATAAAAGGTGATTAAATGTTAGCATATGATTATGCTGTCATTGCATATTATTATCAAAGAATGTTTAATTTATACCCTGTTTAAAATTAGAGGTAGCTGTACAAAAAAGATATTTTTCTCCTCCACACCATATTTTTCTTTTTCTTGCTGAATCCACATATAGATTTGTGATTCAGATTTGTGGTTCTGAATTAATTACATTAGATGTCTGAAGTACATTAGTTCTTTGGCAGTCTACAAGGTAGTAATAATAGGGAATGATGTTGTCAGTCGATTTAAAGTCATCATTCAGCTTCTGCCATCTCCATTTTACTTTCCACTTCTTCCAGTGGTTTGGGGGAGCAGCCTGCCAAAAGTCTGCTCTAACAAGCATCTCCTTGAACAGCGCTTTAAAGCAAAAAAGGGAAATGAAACGCAAACAAGGCAAATTGATTGAAATAAATTGCATGTCATTTCCTATTAAATTGATTATTGAGTTGGTTTAGACATTAACTTGATGATACACTGTACTTTTTTCTAAAAAAAAAAAAAAGAAGAAGATGTACATGTACGTGAGCGGGGGTGCATAAATCTATTTGTGTTTGTGTTGACCCGAGAGATTCTTTCAACATTATTATCAAAACTGAGTCCTCTAAGGTGTGTTCAAGGCCAGGGTCAAGACTTTTCATGGTACTGTCCCCTAAGAGATGCTGCTGAAACACCAGAAGAATGGAAGAAAGATGTTTGGACTTGTCAGAGTAGCTAGAGAAGTTTCATAATCTCATATTATTTGAATTTCTGCTTCTGGAAAATAACCCCAAATGTATCTGGGCAATTGTCCTCACATCTGTGATTTATTCCAGCTTCTCACTCACTGGTGGAGGAATAGGGCAATCATGTTCAAATTGTAGGGCATGAATACAGCAAATAAAAAAAAAAGTACAGGAATCATTGTTGTCTTCCACATTGAATCAATACAGTACGTTGTTATTCTATCCTTTTAGCAAAACTCAGGCATTCCAGAACTCCCTAGTAAGTCTGTGCATCTCGTCTAGCTCGTTCTCTGGATTTAGTTTATGGTGCTGTGCACCAGCCTGGAAACAGCTGCTCTATACCCTCCCCAGCATTTCTCCAGGGCTGACTACTTCAAAGGGATTATCTTCACTCTGTGTTCCAAATCCTGGAAAAGTCACATTTGGTAAGCTGGTAAAATTCTGATTGAACACTAAAACCAGGAGGGCACCATTTGCCATAAAGGACATTAGTCAACAGTTACAGGGCTTGGGAGAATAGGTGCATTCAAATGAAAGAGATGTTCAATGTACAATGTACAATGGCAAACATTGTAAAAGCAAATATTTGTGATGTAATATTAATCTCATTAAAATTATGGCATCTTGTTAGTTACAAAAGAAAAAAAAAGTATTCTTCAATTTTTTTTTTTTTTGTGGCTAAAATAAAATCATGAGGTAGTTTCTGGACTTTCCAAATGGAGGTTTAAGAGAGAGGAAGTGCAGAAACATTTGGGTATTTGAAAATGCACACTTGATGGCATTTGTTCTGCATGTAGTTCACTGGGTCAGTATTTGACCAGGGACATTTGAGGACTAGTTCTAACAATCCCTAGGTAGTCAAATTCCCTATTCATTTCAGTGGAATATAAGCATATTATTTGAAATAAATGATAGTGATATTCACTAAATTAGGCTCAAAATGGCATAACAACCTTAGTCATGTTGATTGAATGTTGCTATAGTATACTACAGTTCTAGAGATGACCGTAAAACATTATTGTACGTCTCCATTCACAAGTTTTCTTGGGAGTCCTAGGCTGTGTATTATAGTGCAACTCGCTTTTGTTGTGGAGAAAGGCCCTTACTTGGGTTTGCATTTCTATTTGGCTGAATGTTTAAACGATTAGCTAATTTTATACTGTGATGCTTCATTGCTGCCTGTGAGCTCCTTGAGAACAGGGACTATTTTTTTTTCTTTGTATCCCTAGCATTGAGCAGTGTCCGGTATATAATAGGTGCTTAATAAATGTTTATTGTCTGCTGATCACATCAAAGAGGTAGTAACATTGTGTAGTAGAGTGCTAGATAGACTTGGAAAGCAAAACCTGTTTTTCAATTCTACATAAGATGACTCCTAGGCCTGTGGTCCTCAGTAGGCCACTTGATTTCACTGAGATTCAGTTTGCTCACCTGCAAAAACAGAGTCAATAATAACCATTTCCTTGCTCTTATGCCCCCAGATGAACTAATGTATCTCAAGTGCTTTGTAAACTGGAGAGCACCATATAAATGGAAGCTATTACTATTAGCAAAATTTGAGTTACAGAAAGTGGTAGAGAGTTGGCTTTATTAATTTATACTGATGTAGTAGCAAAGCAAAGGATAAACGAATTAAAGAATCACTTCTTTTCCAACCTTTGCTTTGGTGGAAAAAGAGGGTTAGTTCTTTAAAAAAAAAAAGTTTCTGAAACTTCTTTTTAACTAAGCTGGAAAATTATTTACTTTTCCAGGTATTTAACTGTTAATTTAAGTGGAATATGGCAGCATAGCAAGGATGACAAATTAAAATAAGGGGTTTATGGCCATGTGACATGTTGAGTTCCAGTGCATTTTAAGTTGTTTTACATTAAAATGCAGGTCCAAATGTGTTATCCTAATGGTTAACCGTGTTGCCTTATTTGGATTCTTGCCCATTTTGTCAAAGCAGTGGAATTCACATAAGAAAGTGAGTGTTCATAAATTGTGTCCAAATGGGACCAAATGTGCACCCTGAATACGATTAAAAGGGCCTTTTGTGATGATGCTTAGAAGCAGAAAAAGATTTAATACTGCATGCCTATGTGTTTTATTGGGTGAAATTCTGTAAGGTGAGTTTCATAAAGCAAATTTCCAGTCTGTTTTTTCAGCTGGTGTACCTATCACATTCAACATTTCTCCTTCTACGAGTGCGTATTGTAACTTCTCCATTTGATCCAAAATACTAAGATGATAGACTATGTGTGCCGATTCAAGTTTATCTGAGGATTCAAAAGGAAACCTTTGGATGGGATTAACTTCTTGCAATCAGCATTGTTTATTTGAAAAGCTTTTGTTAGCCAGTCTTCTTTATTGTCTTCTTTCCAATAATGGCATCTCTTCTTCCAATCTGGTCCGTGCATGCTTTGACTATGTATCAGCATTTAAAGGGAGTAACTATAAAGTCCAGGATTTGAGTTCAAAATATCAATAACAATTCTACACAGGTAAAATGGGAGAAATTTGGATGGATAACAGCCACTGCGTTTGGTAGCACAGAACACCTTTCTGGTTTTCTGGGCTTCCCCTTTTGGCAACAGGCTATCATCATTCTAGGCCTGTGTCCTTCTCCAGCCTGACACTCCTCTCCCTTCTTTTTTTTTTTTTTTTTTTGAAACTTCCTACCTGTGAATGCCCTTGTGGCTTAACCCTCAAAGCTCAACTGAGCCTTACAAACTAATCCCTTTTGTTGTCTGGTCTGTGAAATCAGGACATGTCTAAGGCTGGCCCTTTCTGGTTTCACTACTAACTCAGAATGTGTATTTCCTTAGACTGTCCTATTGTTTGGGCTTTGTAAGGTATTGAATTACCATGATGTATGAAGGTCCAAGGACCCAGGAATACCCATACCAAACTAAGAGGAGTGACAAGAGCTTGGCATTACTTTTGAGATTCCCTTCCTTCTCCTGCCTAAAGATTACCTTCTTAATGGAGATCTCCCTAGTCGACTATACATAGCCTTGATTGCCATCCCCATTTCCTGACTGCATTGCTCCTCACTACTCATCCTGAACCCTCCCCTCACCATGCCCTTGATCACCTTTGCCCAACCTCTGAGGTCTCACTTAGGTCCTGAAGCTTTCCCTTACCTGAGTTAAAATATGCATGTAACAAATATCTATTGTTTTTAGCATTACTGGCCAGTCCGCCTCTATTGTGTAAAATCTCCAAGTGTGAAAGTAGATGCAACAGACCAGATTACTATAAAAAGGACTTAAAAAAAAAAAGGTTTGTGAACTCAGTATGATTAGACAGTCAAAAAGTGACTGCACAGATAGAACTGTACCATCCACCTTAAAGGAAGTTATGCTCCTACCTTATTTTGCTTGGGGCAGACAATGCTGGGGACATTGTATTCAGTCCTGGTGCCAGATTTTAGGAAGGCCGTCAAGAAACAAGATCACATTCAGCGTGGTGGTGATGGAACTTGAATCCCTGTTAAGAAATGTTGAAAGAATTATTATCCAAAAGGAAGTATCTGAAAGGGTGTGGGGGCCATCACCTGCCCTCCTGATCTATGTCCTGCCACTGGACTCCAATAACCCTGCAGGGGATCAAGGCTGTTGACTTTCTACAGCCCTGCCTTCACTAAATCCAATTCACTGGCAAATGACATCACCCTCCTGATGTCACTGGTCCTCTTCAAGAAGGATGAACAACATCAGAAGGGTGTGATTATTTTCAAATACTTTGAAGTGATGTCAAAGGAGAGAGAAAAAGAAGAAAGGAAAGCAAAAAAGAAGGAAGGAAGGGAGGAAGGAAGGGAAGAAGGAAGGGAGGAAGGAAGGGAGGAAAGAAAAACTTATTAGCCGTTTTCTGTGTATGTGACTCTGTGTTAAGAGTGGGATACAAATGCAAAAATTGATCCTATCTCTTCCCTCAAGGGGCTTACATTTTAACTGGGAAAGGAACACGAATAGTTGTGTGTTGGCCAGGGAAGAAAGTTTTTTGGTTCAGGGAGTCACAGGAAAGGTTAAATTAAGTTTTAAAGTAATCAAATTAGTCATTAATACTGATTGACCACTTGTTAACACTGAAGACTGTGATAAGGCCGGTAGAGTTATCAAAAAACTAGTTGGAAATTTCTCCTCTCAAGAACTTCATGTAAATTTTTAAAACAGATGCAACCACTCTGAACAATGGGCAGGCCTAGAGAGAGCTCGGTCTTCGAAGGCACAGCATCCCTTCACCACCCGTGACCACACAAGGCAGGGGGTGGGTAGATGGTCTGGACCAGGGGTGGCCTCGAGGCCGCTGCTTCCCCACTCCCGTATTGGATTAACGCGAGAACAGCCCTCAGAGGGGGGCGGGACAATGATTTGACGGACGGCAAATGTAACCACCCAGATTATGGTTGCCGCCCTTGGGCCTTGCCCTGGGTGGTTATATTCACCATCCATCAAGAACTCCACTCCGCCCCTTCATCTTCGGGGCTGATCTCACGTTAGTTCACTCGCTGCGTGTCCCGGCTGGTTACTCAGTTGTTTTTTTTTTTTTTGTTTTGTGTTTTTTTGTTTTTGTTTTTGTTTTTTTTGCTGAGGTTCTCGCCTGGCACCGCGCCACTGGGTGAAGTTAACCTCGGGGGTCCTCTGGCGCTCTGCCAGCTTACAAGCCCTGCCCGGCCCTATCGCGCTGGAAAGGCTTTAGGTCCAAAGTCGATGGCGTCCTGTACCGTCGTCCCAGGGCCTGCCCAGGCTCCGGTTTACGGGGGAGGGGGCCTGGTGGTGGCACTTCGGTGGCCGGTGCTTGGGTTGCGGCGCCCCGCAAATGATGCTGGATGTACCTTAGCAACACCATCTGTATTGGAGGGAGTGTAGACGCAATGATAAAACTTTAGGCCCTTGGGGCAGTTGGTAGTGATGGGACACTTACTGGAAATGTGGCCTTGAGGCCAAGTGATTCACTCTGCATCAAAGGAAGATTACCTGCTCTCACGTCCTCTGCTGCTCTGAAGGATGGTGGACCCCTTGAGGGTCAGGATCCTGCAGCTAAGGGGAGTGGGGCCTGTGGGCGCGGGCTCAGAGGAAAAGAACTTGTCACACCCACAGAGAGGCCACAGCACCCAGCTGAGCCCAACATTCTACCAAAGAACATCGAGGTGCCCTCAGATACTGAGGTGGGTGTTCCTGGCTGAAGGAGGGAGAAGCCCCGAGGTATCTATATTGGTGAGGCTGAGCTGTTCCAAAGACCGGGAGGCTCCTCTTGGAAGTTCCGCTGACTGAGCTTGAGCAACTTAGGACGAACGTTTTGAATAGAAGCATCCTTGCCCCCTTTTCAGCATTCCCACGTGCACGGATCACCCGGAAGCTATCCTTGCTGGCCTGGTAAGTTGCTGAGCCTGGATTTGACCCAAACTTAGTCAGATCCGTCCATATAAAATGAGATCCAGTGACAAAACCCCGATAGAATGACGGTGCCCGATGTCCAGTTCCTACCGGTCAGTGTAAACTGAACAAACGCATTGTTCTAACCCTAGTATGGTTTATAACAGGATGTTAGGGCTATGCCACCTTGTTTTTATACTTTGATCCGCAGGAAATTGTTGTCGCTGTGTCTATCCTTCGTTTTTCGAAGAGGACCATGACGTTAGGGAAGTGATGACATGACTTGCAATTGACTTTGATTTGAGTGAGGGAGGGCTGTGCAAGGTCACCAGCCTCACTTTCTCCTCCAGAACCAACTGGGTGCAGTGGCCAGATATTTACCAGGGCGACCGGAGATGGCCCAGGATGCCTTGCTAGACCCTGGCCTCCTAGCACAGAGTCAATGTAAAGACCAAATAGTAACAGTTTCTCTTGGCCAGAAACCCTGAGGGTCTTTCCCTCCCAGTTTTTTGAGTTTTGATTAAAGGGGCCATGCCTTGATTAACTTCTTAAAGAGGCCTATTCACCAAATGGGCGTTACCTCACTCAAGAGCAGGAAATTACATTGGCCTTGGAATCTTGAAGACCTGAGTTCAAATCCTGCCTCAGACACTCGTTAATTCTGTGACCAGGCAAGTCACTTAACCTCTCCCAGCTTCAGTTTCCTTGTCTGTAAAACGGGGATAATTATAGCAGTTACTTAATTGGGTTTTGGTGAAACCAAAGTGCTTTACAAAATTTAAAGTACTATATAAAAAGGTATTATTGGTCAATGAACATTTATTAATGGCCTCTGTCTGCTGCTGCTGCTACTTCCTGGGGATAAGAAGAAAGATATAAATAACAATCCCTGCCCTTAAAGAGTTCAAAAGCTAACGGGGGAAGACAATGTATAAAAAGGTTTAAAGGAGGGGAGGGAGGGGAAATGACCTGGGAGGTCTGAGTTACAAGAGTTGATTTTGTCTTACTGAAAGAAGTTTCTGGAGGAGATCTACCATCTGGGACAGCATCTGGGAAGGACTTAACGAGATTATTATCATTAAAATAGGATTTATAGTTAGAGGAGACCTTAAAGATCTACTTGTCTATCTTGTCACCCTTCATTTTACAAATGAGGAAAACTTGATCAGAGGTGGTGAGTAACTTGGTTTAGGTCAAACAGGTAAATAGGTAATAGTAGCCTTTCTATAGTGCTTTAAGGATTACAAAGTGCTTTACAAATATTATATCATCCTTACCACAATCGTTGGAGGTAGGGACTTTTAATTACCCCATTTTATTGATGAGGACTTGCACAGTAGGTTATGCAGCTAGTTAAACGTCTGAGGCCGAATTTGAACTCTGGTCTTCCTGACTCCAGATGCTAGACCTGAATCTGATTGTGGATGCCCTGCAAGGCTGTATCTTGGGCTTCCTTCTCTTTCTACTTGATGCTCTTGGTGATCTCATCAGCAACTGACCCCAACCCCTCCCTACAGCCCATTGAGTTATCTATATAAAGAAAACTTCCCATTCTTTATATCCAGCTGTGACCTTTCCCCCTTGTTTATACCATGCAACTAATAAAATAGTTTATATTCTTGTATCAGTCTTGTTTTATAAGTTACTTTCCTCACAACTCTCTTTTGAGAGGGGTAGTAAAAGCATTATAATTCCCCTTTTGCAGATGAGGAAATTAAGATCCAGAAAAAAGTCATGTCATTTGTCGACTGTTGCATAGCTAGTAAGTGGTATAACTAAAACTGAAAATTCAGGTCTTCTGATGGTGATTCCAGTGCTCTTTCAGTTCTATACAGTGATCCCTGTGTAAAACACAATTAGTGGATATTAGTACACTAAGTGACCAAAAATTGTCCATCATAGTGGGGCTGCCTGGTTCAGGAAGTAAACTTAAAATCCCTTATTGGCAGCGTCAAAAGTCCATGACAAGAACGTTTGTCAGGAATGACCCAATAAGAAAATAGGCAAGCCAAAGAGGGGGACAAATTGAAGATCAAAAAGAATAGGTAAAACAAAACATGACGGGAATCTACTTTTTTCTGGATTTCCTGTCATTTCCATTTGAAATTGATTCACTTAGTCCTTTTTAAATTTTTTTTAATTTGTGGAATAAAACGAGTATTTCCATAACCTAGTACAATAAAGAAGATGATTACATGTGAAACTTTAAATTTACTGTATGCAACTTGCTATTCCTTTCAAATATACAACAAAATTGTCATGTAAATTTTTTTCTCCCTTCCCCCCATGACTAACATTAGACACACACACATATATATGTATATATGTACATATATATAATTATTTTATACATACTTGTATTTATCAGTTCTTTGGATAAAGATAGCATCTTCATATGTCTTTTATAGTTAATTTTGGTAGTCAAAATAACTTACTCGCACAAAGTCATTCTTAAAAGAATATTGCTATTACTGCATGCAGTGTTCTCTTGGTTCTGCTTATTTCGTTCTTTACTATTTCATGCAATTCTTTCCATGATTTTTTAAAATTATTGAGTCCATCATTTCTTATAGCACAGTAGTATTCCATTAGGTTCATCTAACACACCTTGTTCAGTCATTCCCCAGTTGATGGGCATCCCTACGATTTCCAGTTCTTTGTCATCACAAAGAGAGCTGCTATAAACATTTTAGAACATATAATTTCTTTTCCTCTTCCCCTAATTATCTTTGGAAATAGACCAAGTACTATAGTGGTATTGCTAGGTCAAAGGATATAGGTGGTTTTATACCTTTTTGGGCATAATTCCAGCTTGCTCTCCAAAATGGTTGGATCAGTTAATAATTCTACCAACAATGAATTAGTGTCCCAATTTTTCCATATATCCTCCAATATTTGTCACTTTCTTCTGTCATTTTAGCCAATCTGGTTAGGTGTAAAATGATATCTCAAGTTTGTTTTAATTTCCATTTTTCTGATCAGTAATGATTTAGAGCATTTTTTCATATGACTATAAATTGTTTTGATTTCTTCAGAAAATTGCCTCTTCATATCTTTTGACCATTTATCAGTTGTGAAATGACTCATATTTTTATAGATTTGACAAAGTTCTTTATATATTTTAGTTATGACACCTTTATCTGATAAAGTATCTTTAAATTTTTCCCCCAGTTTTCTGCTTTCCTTCTGATCTTGGCTACCTTTGTACCTACTTGTACAAAATCTTTTTAATTTAATATAATCAAAATGATCCACTTTATACGTAACTTTGCTCTTTCTTGTTTATTCATAAATTGTTCACCTAGCCATAAATCTGATGAGTAATATATTCCACATCCTAATTTTCTTGCAGAATCTCTCTTTATATCTAGATCATGTATCTATTTTGATCTTATCTTGGTAAATGGTGTAAGACACTGGTTTCTGCTGCATTTCTGCCATATTGTTTTCCAATTTTCCGAACAATTTTTACCAAATCATTCTTATTGAATTATTCTCACTATTCTTATGCTATAATTGAATTGTATCAAACATTTAAAGATCAACTACTACCAATATTAAATAAATTGTTTGGAATAATAAGTAAAGAAGGGATCCTACCAAATTCCTTTTATGAAACAAATATGATACTGATATCTAAACCAGGAAGAATAAAAACAGAAAAAGAAAATTATAGCCCAGTTTAATTAATGAATATGGATGTAAAAATCCCAAATTAAATACTAGCTAAAAGATCACAATAATAAATTACAAAGATTGTGCTTTATGATTAAGTGGGATTTGTACCAGGAAGTCAGAGATGGTTTAGCATTAAGAAAACTATTAACAGAATTGATTATGTCAATAATAAAAGTGAAAATATATGATTATATCATTAGATGCAGAAAAAAAACTTTTGATAAAGTTTAACACTTGTTTTTATCAAAAAACACTTGAAACTATTGATATAAATGGATTTTTCCTTAAATTGGTAGAAAGCATTTATCTAAAACCATCAGCAAGCATTATTTGTAATGGGGATAAACCAGAAGCCTTCTAAAAAGAGCAGGTATGAAACAAGGATGCTCACTGTCACCAATATTATTCCATATTGTATTGGAAATCCTAGCAATAGCAATAAGAGAAGAAAAAAATAGAAGGAATCAGAATAAGGAATGAGGTGATAAAACTATCTCTTTTTGCAGATAATTTTTTGATGCTCTTGGAAAATCCCAAAGACTCAACTAAAAAGTTAGTTGAAACAGTTAATAATTCTATCAAAGTAGCAGGATGTAAAGTAAATAAATCCACATAAATCATCGGCATTCCTATATGTCACAAACAAAACTCTGCAAGAAGAGATAGTAACTTAACCTCAGCCTCCCTCAGTTTCCTCAACTGTAAAATGCAGATAAATTAATAGCACCTACCCTCCAAATTGTTGTGAGAATAAAATGAAATATCTGCAAAGTGCTTAGCAAGATTCCTGGCACACAGAAGTGATTTTTCTAAACCTCTTCTATTCTCCATATCCCTGGTCACTACTTCTGTCACAAATATTCTTGGCTCTAACTGTACTGAAAAAAAGTTATAGTTTTTGATAATGTGTCTTTATCTCTTCTACTCCACAATTCAAAAAGCTCTGGACATTTTTATCCATAAACTTACTGTTCACTCTAGCTTTGGGGACTGTATAAGTTGAAAGAATGGCTGACTTCCTAAAGTCGAAGCTTGACAGAAAATACTTGGAGCAGTTAACACCTACATGATATTGTGTACTTTTGGCATGGTAAAACGGTCAACAAATTCTTAGTGTCCAAAGAAAAACTCAAATAGTGGGTAGTGTAGTAGGCAACTAGGTTACTGGGTAAGCAGCTGTATTGTGAATTTAGAGAAGAGAGAGAACATCTTAGCCTGGAGGGCTTCATAGAGAAAGTGAGAGGCATTTATTTCTCCTCATTCTTTCTTCTTCCCATATTAATCCACGTTCTGCTTTCTTTTCACTACTAGTGATTTTGTTTTGTGCTTTGTTGCTTGTATAAGTTTTCCTCCTGCTATTGGTAGGAATTGCCTGTCATCATTATTATGTGAATAATATAGTTTTTTCTTATAAAAATTTAGTAATATGATTCTGGAAGATCCTCAGCCGTTACCCAAGAGCATGTAACTTTATTAAATTTGACATTGAATAGACTCGAGAAAGAGAAGTATAAAGTTAGCAGTATAATGCAAAAGAAACAGTATTACCAAGTGTTTACTGGTGGGTGGGTGGATGTGCATACATGTAGCATTGTTATCCATACATATATGGTAACTACAACTGGAATTCTGTAAACATGAGGAATCTGAGATAATAGGAACCCTCTGGGACTAGTCAGTAGGTAAGTATGAGAGTATTGATGAAAAATGACTGACCTTAAATATCTAATGACATCCAAATCTCTTTGAATCTGAAATCAGGAACTGTAATCGATAGGAAGCCATCATGCTAGGTGTCACGATGCTGGGTGATGGTATGTTTACCTAATACGTAACAGGTGCTCCATGTTTTCTAAATGAATGAATGAATGATGTTAATTCTAGTGAGGAGACTAAGTCATGTAAAATAGTGGCTTAGCTTTGATTAAGGCAATTCAAGCATTTTGATAATTAAATTAGTTATAAAATACTGAAACATCTTTTGAATTAATTTGAATGCCACAGTGGTTGAGCTATTTGTATGTGTAGACAAAGCCTTTGTCTATGCAAGGCTAAGTGAAATCTCTGCATAACAGAACCATAGACAAGCTACTGAGTTTAAAGAAGTAGGGTTTTGTGTGTGTGTGTGGGGGGGGGGGTGTTTGTCTATGTATATGTGTGTGGATAGATTATTGGAATTGCCTTCATAATTGATCAAATTAAAAGGTAATTGCTTCGTCTCCATGCTACTTTGCCTGTGTAGACACAGTCGTTATGTCTGTCAAACCAGAAAGCTATTAAAGTTGACTATTCCTAAGGGGGCTACTGAATGAATCCAAATCAATTTATTATCTTCACAATAGACTTGACAAAACATATCCACTTTCAGAGTGACCTTCACGCAGGACATCTAATAAACAACAACAATCACAAGAAGAATACTTTCACAAGAGGGCTGAGAAATGCAAGCAGATGCCAAGTTAAGGAAACATGTCAGATGAAGGCAGAATTCTCAAGTTGCTTAAACATTTTCAGGGTGCTTAGCAATATACCCAATAAATCACTGTTTTAATGAAAATGACACATTATCTACCCTACTGAAAAAAAAAACCTAATGCAAATGTTATGTTTGTCTGTGTACACGTAAAATTGATCTATTGTATGAATTTATAGATAATACAATGAGTATTCTAATGTTCTAATAGACTTGTGATCTCATAGATGTGGGTACTCCTTCTATTGATCCAGATTGAAATTCATCCATTTCTTCCCATAAATCTACCCCCCGCCCCAATCCATTCTAGGGGCCTTCCTTTTACCTACTTGACATTGCATGGATACCAGTGTTTACTAGGAGACTAGGTCATTTCTTTCTGGTCATCTGTTTCTTCAGTGATATCCTTTATATCACTTCTCTTACCTAATTCCTTGTAATTGTAATGTATTAGAGTATATACATGTGCATCACGTGCCTTTTTATCGCTCTGGGGAATTCTCACCATCATTTCTTCAGGAATTAATTATGTTATACATCAGTGGAAGAATATTGTTTTGTTCTGTTCTGTTTTTTAAAGATGTGCCTTTGTTTCAAGAGAAGCTTAAGTTCATTAAAAGAACCGTACTGTTTCCCAAAGGCAGACCAGCCCTTTTTTCTACTTATTAAACTCTGGGCTCAACTCATTGTCAGTCTGCAAATCGATAGACTGATGGATGAGATCTATGATTGTCCTTCCAACTGCGTACTGTGGTCTGGATAATAGACAATCTTCATTCACATTTTTTCCTTATGTACATAGTTAGGCCAAGCTCTTTTGAATTATTATGGCTCCAATTTAGGAGGCTCTGCAATATTTAGAAGCTTAATGTAGTCAGCATAATGTGATCCCAAAGCAGGAACATATGAAGGACCTCTTCATCTAGAGAAGAGCTTCTTAAATTTTTTCCCTTTTTGCCTGAGAAATTTTTATGTGACCCCAGGTATACAGGTATATAGAATAGGTATACAAATCAAACCTTTACTGATAATAAATCATAAAGAAATTTATTTTAAAACAATTCTTTGGTATACATATAATTTTACCATTTATTAAAAATGAAAGCAAATTTACATACTGAGATGGATGTGCTTGTTTATTTTTTCATAAAGAATTAAATCTTGGAGGAATATTAGATGCTGCAGGAGATAGAGCATCTTCAACATTTTTCAGAGTTGATTGATATTTTGATTTTATAATCATCAGTGCTGAGAATGCCACTTCTCGTAAATACGTAGTACAAAGTGGCAGAAGTATGTTTAGGGCCATTTCAGAAATTTTTGGAAATTCTGTTCTAATCCCAAGCCAAAATTCATTTAACTGTTTTGTATGTACAGTAAAAATACTGCAATTTGTAACATACAATAGTCTCGAATCTGAGCCAAAGTGTTTTTGGAAGTGTTTGTTGGCGTTGCGTGGCCTGAGGGCATGAACAGTGCAAATTGCTTATGTTGTGTGTTCAGAACCAAGGCTGCAGTGACATTGTGGGATATAGTGGGCAAATGCTGCCAGAAATACCTCAGATTAATTGAGTGTTTGATTTTGGATTAATTTTTGGTTCTTGTGCATTCAGAAATCTTTTATTGTTGCCAAATCTTTTGAGACCCCTACATCCAGGTAGGCAATCCCATATGGAGTTACAAGCCAAAGTTTAAGAAGTGGTGATCTAGAGGGAATACTTATGCCATGTGGACTCTGAGCTTCCCCATGAATGTATTTTTCAAGTTTGGCAAGCATACCTCTCCTAGTTTTATGAGTTAATTAATATTTGTGATCACAGGGCTGCTAAATGAAGTATATACCCTGTTCAGTCTTTTAAGAAATATTATATAATTTTGACATACACATAGAAGACACTTTGCTAGAGGAGAACCTTTAAGAAGGCACTCTGAGTCATATTCTTTTTCATAGTTAGCAAACAGTAAGCATAGTGGGATCTTGTGTCCTCTATACCTTTCAGTCAGTTATATAATTATAGATGTATTCTTTTTGTGGAATATCTTTTACTAAAGTCTGTCTGTTTCCTCCTCATGCCCATATCAAGACTATCCTTCATGTATAAAATTTTTGTATAAAAAGGAAGGAAGACTTATGTTTGAGTAGTAACTGATATTCCTGTTGTTGTTTTTCTTTTTCTTTTTGTAGTAATGTCTCAGATTATTTTCCTCATGTCTGATAATCTTCTCTTCTTTCAGATACCTTGATAATCCTTCTCTTACTGCTCTGTAGTACAAACCTTTTTGTGTATCTGCTTGGCCTAGTCTGGCTCTCTTTTCCTCCCATCTTACTTTTTTCCCCATATCATTCCCACTTTCTCACACAGTATATCCGAGACTGTAAAGTTAGAGTGCAATTATTCTAACTCCATTGTCCTAGAAAATAAGTTTATTTTTTAGCGTTTTTACTAATTTTTTTTACAAATATGTACAGATTAAACACACATACCCCCACACACTCTCTCTCTCTCTTTGTCTCTGTCTCTGTCTCTCTCTCTCTCTGTCTCTGTCTCTCTTCATCCTGCCAATTGCTTAAAGTTCTCTGCTCAACAGGAAGGACTTTCTTCCTCCAAATGTTCTTTGTGTTCATCTCCCTCTGCTTCTTGTGCTTCATCCCCACTTGGTGGTGCAGATTCTTCAGGGCTACAGTGTCTAATGTAGGATTGAGAGAGCCTTGAAGACCTGGACTCAAGTCTTACCTTGGACTCAAACTCTCTGTGTGACTCTGGGCAAATCCTCTTAGTATTTGAGGTCGCTTTCTAAAAGTATAAGCCACGAAGAAGATGACTTCCTTTTTTTGGTAGAGAATGCTTCTTCTTCCAGGAACTCCACATGCCAGTGAAAACATTGGTCCAGTTCCTATCCCTATATTCACCTCTGAGATACTTTACTAACGAAAATGACTTTAAAGTTTGAGGGAACTTCTCTGCTAATTTAATTGACTGTATTTCATCACCATTCAGAATGAACTCCAGAGTCACCTGAATGGTGGAGGCAGTAGTCAAGACATTTGACTTGAGTGCTTACAGGGTGCAGGCACCCTGTGTAATGCAAATGAGAAACAGGGAGCCCTATGTGACCAGAATGGCCTTTGTTTTCTTTGAATGACACAACTTACCTCATTGACCCTTGCGGGGTGCTGGGGCTTCTCTTCTGGGGCAGGAAGCCCAGGCACCATGCCTGGAAGCAGAGAACTTCCTGTGTGATGAGTCATGGGGCTGACTGAGGGGAGGTGTTACCTCCAGAGCCATGCCCTATTGGGTGTTAACCTAGTCTACGCTGGGGGGAAGGGCCAGCTCAAGAACCAGTCGGCCCTGGTCGTTCAGGCAGTGCTTGATGATGTCAAAAACTCTATAAGAGGGGAGAAGACGGCTTGAAGCTTCCTCTCTTTCCTTTTCTGGTTGGTGTGGGAGCAGCGGGGATTGTGACTCTGGGCCAGCCCTTGCTCTCGGGCCGAGCCCAGATGTTGGTAACTATGAATTGTATTGGGTCTGTCTGTTGATATTTGTAATTTGTTTGTATTTTGTTCTGAAGTTCGGGGTATTGGTTTTGTTTTCCCCCGAACTAAATGAATATTCTGAACTTCAGGGTGCTGGTTATTTGTTCCCCTGAACTAGCTGACTGTAATCTGTATTTGGTCTGTCTCTTGATGCTTGTCTGTATGCCCCCCTGAACTAACTGAATGCTGGCGTTTTTTCCCCTGAACTAAATGAATGTTGTCTGTATGCTAACTGAATGCTGGATTAAAGTAAGCTGGTCAACCCCTTCACCGTGCTTTCCTTGTTTAAGCAGATAAAAAGAACCTGTGCTTTCCCGGCATGCCAGCAGCCTTCTGGGTGCTGGCTGTGGGGGGATCTTATGCCCCCACAAGAGCTGCCACCTGGATTGTTAAAACACCCTAGCACCCCACTGCTGCTTGATATCAGTCAAGCAACAAATATTTTAAGCTGCTATTATGTACAAGGCATGTGACTTGAGGGTTAATGGAAATAAATTTGGAGTGAATGTGGACAAGTCATAAATTCAGCATTGATTGGGGAATCTGACATGCAAAACCTTATTCTTGATTCTGTAGGGGTATAAGATGAAATGGAAGCCATAGTTTATTGAATAATACATGTACCTATCTATAAGGGAATTCAGAACAAAACTTCTTCCAACAAACTCAAATTTTAAAAATATTTACAAAGCAATATACAAAGGAATAGCAGTAAAGAAGCATAGAAGAAATTCAAAGTAAAAAGTGGTCATTCCTGAAATGGAAAAAAGAAGCTGCTTTTTAAATATGACTAATTAACAAGCAACACAGATTCCACCTTCTCTGTTAGAGACACCATGTTAGTTCAGGTTTGATGCTGTGATGAAATGAGACATATAGATCACTGAACAGATCACAAAAAGGGTTCTCTCAGCTTTAGCATTAAAAAGGTATCTGTAAGGATATAGTAGTACTTAGCTGCAGCTTTGTTAGATGTGGGTTCCCTTGCTTCCTTGTGGAAATGAGTGTGGCCAGCAGGCCACAGTATTGTAATGAGTTTGAGAAACTCCATATGAATGAGACTTTTTTGTCCCTAGGTGATATGGAAGCTACACAGGGACCGTTTGGGTACCTGGAACAGCTTTGTCAATTTTTAGGGAAAACTAATGGTGGGGAGGGGAAGGGAAAGAGAAGAGAGAGGCTGGAGCTTAACCTATGTTGAGGGATGGGAATGGAGTGGGGAGGCATTAGACTAACCCATATTGTGGGGAAACCATGGTAGATATTAGTCTGATCACAATCACTCTCTTCTATAAGATTTCCATGGAATTGAATGGTTATTAATGTAAAAGGAACAACAACAAAAAAAAACCCCTTTTCCCAAGTTTTTTCCCCACTTAATAATGTTTTATTTTTTCCAGTTACATGTAAAAATCTTTTTCAACATTGACTTTTATAAGATTTTTAGTGCCAAAATTTTTTTTCTCCCTCCTTCCACTCCTCAAGACTTCGGGAAGCAATCTGATATAGTGTATAAATGTACAATCATGTTAAACATATTTCCACATTAGTCATGTTGTAAAGGAAGAATCTGAACAAAAGAAGAGAATGAGAAAGAAAAAACAACAAAAAAGAGAAAATAGTATGCTTTGATCTGCATTCAGACTTCATAGTTCTTTCTCTGGATGTGGCTAGCCATCAGGAATCTTTTGGAACTGTCTTAGATCTTTATATTGCTGAGAAGAGCCAAGTCTGTAGAAGTTGATCATTCTACAATGCTGCTGTTACTGTGTACAATGTTCTCCTGGTTCTTGCTCACTTCACTCAGCATCAGTTCATGTAAGTCTTTCCAGGTTAAACTAACCAAAAATCAAACAAAAAAAAACCCAAATTCTTGACGCTGTAAATGAATGAGTAGTTGTAAGATTTACATGAGATCCTTTAAAAAAAAAAAAAAGAAGAGGCTCTCTAGGTTCACAAACAAGATGAGGTATGCTGCTAAGCATGTGGAGATTTGGATTCAGAAGAAAAAATAGATTGTTTTATTCAAGTTGTGACTTCACCCTGGGAAATGAAATAGAGTTCTGGAAGTTATCCAACTAATGTTATCAGACAAATTAATGGTTAAGGAGAAATAACATATTGTTGAAAAAATTCTTTCAAAGCTTTGTACTATTTGTACTGTTTTGTTCAAATATATTTTAAAGATCATGTGTATATAATTAAATGTACTTAAAAATTATAAATTAGGATATATATCCTAAATTTTTAGTAGAGCATTGCCCATCATTGAATAGTTACCTTGAAGCCAGATGAGAGTAGAGAGGCCTTCTCCTTTGAAAAGGGAAAATTATGTGGTTGTACAACATGGACATAGTCTGTACGTCAATTTTACCCTTTGCTGGTTTCTACCAAGAAGTAGGAAAGGAAGAGTTAAGCTGACCTTTGAAGGGAGCAGACAGAAAAAAAAAATCTGAATTTACGTTAGTAACCAAGGAGAAAGGCTGAGATAGAAGAAACTAATTCAGAGATAAGATGGCCTGCTTCAATGAAGGTCTTTAATTCTAAGTTTTTTAATTCTAAGTGTTACCTGGAGGAAGCCCCAAGCAGCTCCAGGGGTTTTAATGCCAAACAAGTAGAAGAGAGAAGGAAAACTAGAAGGAATAGGAAGTGCAGTGCTTCATTTACGTGAAGAGGTAGCCAAGAAAGTTGAAATGAATCGTGATTGATAACAGTTTTTGTGTGATAGAGAATAAAATGGGTTGTTAGTACAGCTGGGTTTCAGTCCTTTCTCTTTCACTAATTAATTATGTGGCCTTAGGCAATCCTTTTGACTTCTATGGGCCTACCTTTTCCTATCTATAAAATTAGAGAGGCTTCTCTCTCTAAAATTCTGAATATAGTGACTAAAGTACCTAATTGTACTTAGACGTTTTAAAAATATTCTAAATAGTTACCCTATTCAATATATTGGGTTTTTATTAATTTCTAAGTTTGTTTCAATTTTTAAAAGATTTTTTTAAAAAAGTAATTATCCATAATTTAATAGGTAAGTCAAATAATTCTCTCTATGGAAAGCATAGCTCTTTGACTATAATCAGAATACCATTGTGTACCTGATGGCCTCTACCCTGATTGCTGTCAGCTACCTGAAAGGAAGTAGCCTCATGAATATAGGCCAAATACAAATGTATGAAGTAAAGCAAACATCCAGATTAGTTATCTTTGTTTAAGCTGTGTAGACATAGCTTCCATTGAAGTCAGATAACTACTACTTAACAAATTGGGAAAATTCCTTATATGCCAACCAGCTAGGCTCTTGGGTATAGATTATATCCCATGTAACACTACCCGGGTGGTTAGGATTAAAGCATGAACTTGCAGTACAATAGCTAAGAATCATTATAATGATTTCATATTGCAGACTGAGTCAGCCTGGTTATAGCCATTGATAAATACCAAATGTCATTCCACACACCCAATACTAGCAAAATGTTCTTCTAAAAATAATCATAAATTATTAGGGGGTTAGATAAGGCCTTTTTCTCATAAGTATTCTAAAAGTTATAGAGTTTGAGGCTACTTTCCATTAATGTTCTTGACAAGTGAAAAACATGAAGATGGTAGGAAATAAAAAGATAGCAACAGAATTGAACACAGAGGACTCTTCTTTAAAAAACAAACAAAAAACCAAATAAATCTCTTGAATATATGGTGCTAAAGATCCACAAATATCTATGTGTAATATTTACCTCGACGTATATTTAAAATGTCTTGTTTCAACAGTTTCTCCAAAGACAAGTCTTTAATCCTGTCCTTTTTTTTTTTAATACCCCTCCTCCCATTATTCTTGTCAAGCAAATTTTTTCTTCATATGCTTTATGTTTTTCTCTCACTTTCAGGTTACATCTTTTAAATTCTATTCTTTGCTCTTCTATTTTCTTCCTATTTATTTTCCTTTTCTTTATCTCACCTTATTTAGATGCTCCATTATCTTTGAGCTCCTAGGCATTTATTTACTAGTTTGTTGTTCATTTGTTTTTGTGTGACTCTTCCTGACCCCATTTGAGGTTTGTCTCACTCATCATGACCCCATTTTCTTGGCAAAGATACTGGAGTGCCATTTCCTTCCCCAGCTCATTTTTTACAGATGAGGAACTGAGGCAAATAGGGTTAAGTCTCTTGCCCAGGGTCAGACAGCTAGTAAGTATCTGAGGCCAAATTTGAACTCAAGAAGATGAGTCTTCCTGACTCGAGGCCTGGCATTCTATCCACTGCATGCACCTTACTGCTCCTTATTTATGAATAAATTCTCATAATGTTCACTTGCTTTTATTTCTACTTTTCATCATGAAATATTATATAATCAGTACCTCAAAAAAAGTTTGCCAGTAGGAAAGAAACTGGAACTGTGTTTTCATTGGTATGGAAAAATCCAAAATGAGGTAACTCCCCTCCTACTGTAGGTCACCATTTTTTTTTTTTTGCAATGTATAAGTCTTAGACAGTTGTGTAGGGCAGTGAGAGGTGGTGACTTGCCTAAAGCCACACAGCAAGTATAAGTCAGAAAGGAACTTAAACCTGGGCTTTTGGGCTTTGAGGCTGGGTTCTCTTTCTGTTAGGCCAAACTTTTTCTTACTTGCTAAGTGCTCTCATTTAAAAAAATGAGCAATTTTTCCCAATTTTGAAACAATCTTTTTAAAAATATTTTAGGACCTCAAGATAAGGAAAAATGTGTTATTTTGGTCATAATAATCAACTCTCTTCATGCTTTAATCCTAACCACCTGGGTAGTATTCCATGGAATATAGTCTGTATTAAGAGCCTAGCTGTTTGGTATAAATTGAGACTACTTTACTCCCTGCACACACCCTTAGCGCCCATTATTCCTATGATGAGAATGTCTTTTGTTGCCCTCTTTGAATGTTGATTTCCTAGTGATCTTTAAAAGTCCAACTCTAATCTTATTCCTTTCATAGAGCCTTTCTTAATGTTCTTATAATCCCCACCTTTGCCAACGACTTTCTCAGTCAGACCCCACATATAGCAATTTGTTCAGTATTTCTCACATATATTTATCATGTAACAGCAATAAGATGACTGTCTTATATCTAGCACAGTATTCTTCAAATAATTATATAATAATTAATACATGATTAATTATATTATATGATTTGTATAATTAATATAATATATAATTATATTACATATAAGAATTGTATAATTAATTCTGTAATAATAATAATAATGCATCATTAGTTTAATGAATGAGTGAATGAATTTAACTCCCTATATGGAAAAAATATTATATCTAAATCATATTGAATACTGATTGTTTCCTTTCACTGATAGAAGGAATTGGAAAAGGTGGAGAGTGTGATACCCTTTGCTCATCATCTTTAGTAATATCTTAGTTATTTATAAATTTGATTTTTTTAATGAAAAAGAACCTACCTTCTTTCCTTCCTACACCCTTCTCCCTACTTGGAAAAAGAAACACAAAAGCCCTTGTAACAAATGAGCATAGTAGAGCAAATCATATTCCTGCAACAATATCATAGTTAACAGCTGACATCAAGATATCTTCTAGTTGATTAGAGTTTGGGAAGAGATGCAGAATATTTCACCATCCTTCCACTTGACTCCAGCCAAAAACCAATGGGTCACAGAGAAGGGAGGTAGTTTTTCACTTATGAATATGACAAGACTCTCTACCCCCATTCTAGACTATGGTCCCCAATTAGTCATTTGAATTGAGTTGAGGAGGCAATTTTTTGCTTGTTAATGCAGCAGAACACCTTTCTTTAAAAATTGATGCCTCTCTCGGAAAAGGGAAACAACTTTCATTGACCCTCCTAAGTCAGAGCTTATAGAGATAAGAACCTTGCCTTGAGAGGAAGAAAGGCTCGATCCCACCATCTGACTTGGCTTGTGAGGTAGGGCTTCTGGGTCTTTCTTGACCTTTCTTGACCTTCTGGGTCTTTATTTTTGTTTGAAGAAGAGAACAGAGCCCTGCTCCTTTTCTTCTTTTTCCCCAACAACTGAAGAGAAGACCTTTCCTGGGTGGAAGATTTAGGCATAGATTTTATTAATATCACCCCATGTTATTTTGTCTTCTGGTAATCAATAAATTTATTATTATTAACAAATATTTCTTATACTCCTTATATGTGTAAGGCATTTTGCTAAATGTTGAGGTTACAAAGACAAACATGTAACAGTCCTTGCCTTCAACGAGCTTATATTCTGTTGAGGGAGAAGAGGGACACATAAGTCATTGACATTATCCTTATCATCATTTCTCTGTATATGGTAGACAGGTGGCTCAGTAGGTAGAGTGTTGGGCCTGGAGCTAGGAAGACCTGAATTTAAATTTGGCCTCAGATACTTACTAGTTGTGTGACCCTGGGCAAGTCAGTTAACCTCTGTTTGCTTTAATCTACCAGTGAAGAAAATGGCAAACCACTGCAGTATCTTTGCCAAGAAAACCCTATGGATAGTATTGGCATGCTATGGTCCAGTGGATCATGAAGAGTCAGACATGGTTGGAAGACTGAACAACAATAACAGTAACATTTATTAGAGTGCTGTCACTTTAAGGCTTGTCTACACTTTAGTATATTATCTCATTTGATCCTCACAATAATCATGTGAAGTATGTACCATTATCTCAACTTTATAGATGAGGAAACTGAGGCTGAGTGAGGGTAAGTGACTTACCTAGGGGAGCACACTTAGTAAAAGTCTGAAGGAGGATTCAAACTCAGATCTTTATGAGTCTCCATCTAGCATTCTATCCACCATAACACCTCACTGGCATAAAATAAATACATTTTAAAAAAAGGTAAGGGAGTGTGTGTGTGTGTGTGTGTGTGTGTGTGTGTTTGGTGGTGATGGTGGTAGTGTGGAGAAAGATGTGTTAATAGCAGGGGACAGTAGGAAAGGCCTCTTGTGATAACATTTATTGGAGGATGCAAGCAACGAGTCCCTCAGAGTCCTCCCAGGCTTTACAACAGGTAAAATCTGAGACACCTTTTGAACATGGTTAAGAAAAGGAGAATGTGCCTGAAATTGCTTAAAATGTCCATTTCTCCTAACTTCACATACCACATTGAATGGTATGAAGCCAAATTTCAAGGTTGAATCATAATGAATTACAGTGGCAGATATTGGATTCTGATGAGTTTCATTGATAGGCATTGACTGCTTGCCACTATGCATTTAGGTATTTGATTAAGTAAGTTCCTTAATGGGAACTCTCAACATCAATGAATCACTGGTCCAGTGTTTATCCCTATGCATTTATGCAGAAGAAAGAAAAAATAACCAACTTTGCAGAAAATCGTGGAGGGGTTGTCCTGCTTTAGGTATGTAGGCATTGGAATAGGTGACCTGTTGGGAGAAGACATTGTATTGCCTTCCAAATCTGGCATTCTATAATTTGCTGGAAATAATATGGTGCTGTTACATGGATCAATATTACACTAAACATTTTGAATCCAATGCAATTTATTGATTGCTTTTGGTAGAAAGTTAGATTTTTAAAATTTGTCTCAGATTCCTTCCTCATTACATTTCCACCAGAAGCTACTGCATGCCTTTTCTCTCCTTAAATACCCATGTATACGCTTTGCCTCTCTTTCTCAGCAGAAAAATTCTCAGAGAAAATTGAGAATGTCCATTGTAAAGTTCATTATGTCCCCTTCTCCATACCTCTAAATCTCATTATGTTTTCCTCTTTCTCCCTTGCCTCAGAGGGTATTCTTCTTGCCAGGGGCTAACCCTTCCAGCTACACCTTCTCCTCTCTTTTGAGATCTTGCTTTATCAATTACAAATAGTCTCTTGTTCATACTTTCCTTACACTGGCATCATCCCCTCTGCCTCTGAACATTCTCAGGTTTATCTAATCCTAAAACAAAAAAACAAAATTAAATACCTTCCCTTTACTCACCTAAACTCTAGAATTATTGTGCTGTATCCCACTTCTCCTTCTCTGCCAAATTCTACCAAAAGAATAGAATTACCGGGTTATACTTCCCTACCACCAACTTCCTCCAAAAACCCTTGCAGCCTAAATAGTATGCTTTCCAGGCTACTAAAACTTTCCTCTCAAAGTTACCTTTGACATCCTAATTTCAAAACCCAATGTCGTTTCATCAGTCTTCATTTCCTTTGACTTTTCTCTGGCATTGACCTTCCTGATGCTGGCTAATGGGACACTCTTCTCTCTTGTGTCTCACACAAGGGTGAGTGAATTCAGTGAAGGCTGAAATAACATTATTAGCTTTTGCATGACCTCCAAATGACTAATTCTAAATGTTTGGCTTTAACATGGAAGTTTTTTTTTTGGCTGTTGTGTAATTGTTGAATTGTTTTTTAGTCATATCTGCCTCTTCATGACCCCATTTGAGGTTTTCTTGGCAAGGATACTGGAGCAGTTTGCCATTTCCTTCTCCAGATCATTTTACAGATGAGGAAACTGAGGCAAACAGTTAAGTGACTTGCCCAGGGTCACACAGCTAAGGCATGTCTGAGGCCAAATTTGAACTCAAGAAGATGAGTCTCACTGACACTCTATCCACTGTGCCACCTAGCTGCCCTAACCACAACTATGCTAGAGACTAAAAAAATGCATTTAAAATGAGCATGCATTTATTAAGAATTTATTATATTCAAGGCAGTATGCTACAAATTGGAAAGACACAAGTGAAAGAAATCACCTATTTAAAACCTCTTTGAATCTCCTTTTCTTCTCCCTGTGCCCCTTCAAGTTTTTGAACCACAAATGTGATTAAATCATCTGTTCCATTATTCCTGAATGGGTATTCAGTCTGCCCTTCCCTGATCAACTCTCTTCTCCTTGTGTGTATTTACTCATTATATCTATTATTTGTATTTGCATTCTCAACACCTAGCGCTGGGGTGTAAGGGTGTTTAGGGAGGACTAGCACCTGTGGTGTGAAGGCTTGCCCAACCCTTTTTGGGACTGTTCATACTTTTGGTGTCCACCTGCCATCCAGCTCTCACCTGTAACTCCAAGAAGCTGTAGCATGCACAGTAGCCCTGGTAAAATCAGCCTTGGCAAACAAGCTAAACCAGATCAACAGACCTCAAATCTGTTGGTGATCTAGGGAGAGGTTTATTCCAAGCATGTGAAGACTTCCCTCTGTGAAATTTGTTCCAAAGGCCACAAAGGTGGTTTAAGCAGGTGCTGTGGAATCCTTACGGTTTGGTCAGACATTGAAAACAACAGGGTCATTCCCTACATGATAGGCCATCGCCAGTCCTCTTGACTTATGTCTTGCTACTAGACTTTGATGACTTTGGAAGAGAGAGTGAGGCTGACAATTTTGTGTAACTCTGCCTCACTTAACTCCTCTTTACTAGCAAGTCAAGACATCACTCTGTGATGTCATTGGTCCTCTTTGAAAATGAAGGATGAACAACCTTTAGTGCTGTGCTTGGTACTAGTAAAATGATAATAATTATAGTAACAATAGTTAGCATTTATATTGTGCTTTAAAGTTTGCAAAATGCTTTACAAATATTGTCTCATTTTATCTTAAATTTTATTTATTTATCTATCTTAAATCTGTGAAGAAGAATCTGTTATTTTCTCTATTTTACAGATGAGGAAACTTATACTGTGAGAGTTGAGTAACTTATCCAGTGTCATACTAGAATGCTCCCAAGTCAGATTTGTACTCAGATCTTCCCAACTCCAGGCCCACTTGCCTCTCTAGTAACATCTAGCATTTATATAGTGCTTTAAGGTTTGCAAAGTGTTTTATAGGTATTAGCTTATTTTAGCCTTACAGTCCTGAAATAGGACCACACAACCTAGGGAGGTAGGTGCTGTTTTGATACTCATTTTACGAAGAAGGAAAATGAAGCTCAAACAGGTTAAGTGACTCGCCTGGAGTCCCACAGCTCCTAAGTGTCTGAGGCACAGTTTGAATTCAGGTTTTCCCAGCTCTAGGTTCAGGGCTGTATCTACTACTAATACTTTTTCATTCATTTTCCATAGAGGTTTTACCCCATGTGAAGGACTTGCTTTTAGTTCTTTTCATGGATACTAGCATAGTACTCAGGAAGCCCTGTATCTGTTATACCTCAAACTCAACATATGATCTGCCCATTATTTTTGTCATGCATTTCCTTAATGAGATTTTCTTATGCTACGTATTTCATAAAATTTAACACTAGTATATACCTGAAATCTGTTTACCGCCTTCTCATATTTCTTATTTTGCATCACTTATAACTTTGATTGTTTAGTGATTATAGGGTTCAATATAATAACATCACTGGGAGACCATTGGTACTCATAAGATGAAGCTGTGGGTTATTTATGTAGTTATTAACTACAAATGCTCACCATACTGTTCTTTAAATGAAGAGGAGGAATGGTAAATGAATGAAATGTGTAGTAAGTTGTGTCACACAAGATTGACTTGGCTCTTTCTCTTTAAGTATTTTTTTCTTTCTGACTTAGGTTAAAGATGGTTTTTGTTTGATTTAGGTTTATGTATATGTGTATGTGCACCCATGTGTGTGTACGTTTGATGTCATATTCCCCACTAAAATGTAAGCATAATGATTGTTGAAACTGAATCTTATTTCTGCATGTAATTTCCCCTAACCCAGTATTCTGTACACATAGTACAAAATACATATATGTTGAACTGGATTGATTACATCTTCTCATCACTGAGCATAATATAAATGACCAAAGACAATTCCAGAGTATTACAGTGATATAGTATTCATTCAACAACCTAGAATTTATCAGGTACCTACAGTATTATGTGTAAGTAATGATGTAAGGTGTGGAGGTGAGACTGCATGGGGAGGAGTATAGGGAAAGTAAAATTGGAAAGAAAGGTTGGAGTCAGATTGTAGAAGGCCTTTTTGCAGTTCTCTTGACTGTTTCATGAGGTACGCATTTCCCACTCAAAGAGAGATACTTTTCCACGAAGGTCCAAGTTCCAAGAAATGACTGAATGTGAGAGAAAGAAGGAAGAAGGTGGTGGAGTTAGGAGAAAAGATGTAAACAAGTCTTTGGATTGGAGAAAGGCAATGCATGAGATAGTAGAAGGTATACTGAAGAGGTATGGAAACCTGTATCTGCCTCTAACCAGCATATGATCTTGAGCAAGTTCTTAACCTCCATAGACCTCAGTGTCTTCATCTTTAAAATAAGAAAGTTGAACTCAATAACCTCTCACATTTCTTCCAATTCCCAGTGAATTTAGTTGATGGTGGGAGTTAATATTTTGCTTTTAGAGACTTATTATTCTCAGATCTTTCCCCAGAATTGTATCATTTATGACATTGTGGATTCTCTTATTTTATATATTGGAGTTTAAGAAATATATGTCCACCTCAGTCCTCATCATCTTTTTATTTCTTTATTTTGAAATAGTTTATTTTAAACATGAATACATATATATATATATACATACATACACATACATACACACATATATGAGACTTATTTAAGGAAAGGGGTATGATCTGATGCATGCTTCATGCAAAACTTTGTTGACAGTTTGTATAATTAAAAGACTGAGAGGTCACCCACTTATATTCACTCCAACCCCAACAGGAGAGTATTTAATGGAGAGTGAATAAAGTTAATCTTGAGTAATATATGGCCAACAGGTCAGTGCATGGCTCATTCTTTACTATTTCCCTTCTTATTTTAAAATAAGTTTTTATTGATGTTTTCTGTTTTTTTAATGTCACCATTTCCCTCAATATTCTTCCCCCTCCTCCTGTACCTTTTAGAGAGACACCTCATATAACAGTAGGATTTTTTAAAAATAGTTTTAAAGAAAAAAAAAGACTTAAAAATTAGTAAAACTGATCAATATATTGAAAAAGTCTGAAAACATGTGCAGTAAACCACCTCTGCCAGTGGGGTAAGGTAGAGATAATTTCTCATATCTCTTCTTTTGAGTCATGCTAGCCCTTTGTAATTTTGCGACATTCATTTTTAATTTTTTTGTATATGTCTGTTCTTTTCATTTAAATTGTTAGTCATTGTTTTCTTGGTTCTGCTAACTTTACTTTCCATCAGTTCATATAGGTCTTTCCATGCTTCTCTTTATTCATCATATTTGTCATTTCTGACAGTGCAGTAATGCTGTATAATAATATAATATGTATTACATGTATAATGTAATAGCCATACTTAAAGTAACTTAAACTGCCCTGGTATATTTTAATATTTTGAATGATGGCTTGCCTTATAAGCAGGCCAACAATGGAATATGATTTCTGGGCCGCTAGTGATGGACTTCTACTCTAAATATAGCTCTTGCACTGTCTGACACTGCCTGAAATGCCAACATTAGAGAGTCATTCCTGTGGATAAAATGCAGATATCCCTCTAAGGGATAATACTTTCGCCTTTAGTAAGGATAAGGTGACAGTGAATTTAGAGTAAAGCCTTTCAAGACTGGTACATGGAATCAGTCCTTGGGTGGACATAATAAGAGAAGAAAAGGTGTTTAAAAGGAGACACAGAGGTGCCAAAGGCCAATTCCATTTACTCATCATTTTGCTCTTAGGGTGAGTAGACACAGGGAGATTCTGGATTAAAAAAGAGAAAAGATGCTGGGCAAGTGGAGGCTATAATGGCAGTTTACAAGGGCTATCCGCTGCTTTCTGAAGCATACCTTTTCTGGTCTCCTTTCCCAGGTCCAGCCACCCTAGCTTGGCTTTCTTAGAGATGAAAATGATTCTCTCTCCTAAATAAATAGAAAATTAATAGAATTTATAGAATAAATAGAAAATAAAGCCTTTATAGGAACATCATTTGCCATGCACTCAGAATCACTCCTCATAGCTATCTTATACAGAATGAGAATATAACCAGCCCATTTTACCAAGGAATAAACTGAAGTACTATGGCGTTGAATAAATCACTTGGAAGAAATTAGAGTGGAAATAAAACCCTGGAATATAATGTTTAGCATCATATTCAAGCCCATGAAAAGTTCATCCCACCATTAAAAACATATTTACTTGACAATTTTATAACATTATGCTGGATATACATCAGAAATTAGATTTAAAGCCAGCAAATTATAAACTCATCTGAGATGTTAATTTTATTATTTATTATACATTTATAAAGTATATGTTTATGGAAAGCTAAATATATGTCATTCAAGATGTCAGACATAAATGTAGAAATTATTCAAATCAAATAATGGTTCTATAATCAATTAAAGTACAAATACATTGAAGCCATTTCTTTTTTAAAAGTTCTTACGTAGAACAAAGCAAAAATGTGCATCCGTTACCTGTGTGTACAATTGTTCCCAGTATATGAGTTAATATATGAGACATTCAGGAACTGGTTATTTGTACTATGTAACTGAAACCTGCCATATTAATTGTTTCTTTTGTAGAAATAGAGATAATTGTAATCCTATGATTGCCTTTGTTCCAAGCAAAGAATTTTAATTACATTTGGAAAATGTAATTAATAATAATTACATTATTACAACTGCACAATATTAATTACAATTACATTACAATAAAGAACTCTAATTCCATTTGGAAAAAATAGAAATGATTCTCAGGCTCAAGGCATTCTTTAAAATCTTGGATGGTTTAGACCCTTTGAAGACAATCCTTTTTAGCATGTGGACTTCTTGTTTTTATTCTTCAGGCTTCATGTTGTTCCGAAAATGCTTTTGGATGTTTTTAATACTCTGTTTGGGTTATATGTTTATACCAGTTATGGCAGTAAAAACAACAACAAAGAGCTGTTGTTTTTTCAAAAAAAAATTTATTGTTTGCTGATTGTTTTGTGTAGGAAGAGGCTAAGGGGGCACCCTATTGTTTAGCTCCATTTTAGAATTGGCCTCTATTTCATTGTAAATTGAATTGTTTAATAAGTCTCATCAGAGTCAGACTCTTTCTGACCCCATTTGGGGTTTTCTTGGCAAAGATACTGGAGTGGTTTACCATTTCCTTCTCCAGCTCATTTTACTGATGAGGAACTGAGGCAAACACACAGCTAGTAACAATCTGAGGCTGGATTTGAACTCAGGAAGAGGCGTCTTCCTAACTCTGTTTCCATTGTATCACCTAAATTGAGTAAGTCCCTTCTACACTCTTTTGTTTTTGCATTTTTCCTTCCTTCCTAGTTTCTTTTGCATGGCCTTCACATTCTCATCTTTGCAAAGGTCCCTCTTACCACTCTGCTAGAATGACTGCAAAGCCATATGTATTTCTATAACTTGTTACTGGGAATAAAGTGACAGTGTTCCACACTTCAAGTTTGGTCCAACATAAATTCCCCTGCTTTCTATTCATTTTACTCTCATATACTGGTGGAGTAATGACTTGTGTTCATAGGCCACTTGTGTTCCATAGGTTTTTTCTAAGCCAGCTAAATTCTCCCTGCCATAACTTAAAGTATCTTTAATTTTGAGCAGAAGACCTTTTTACCATGAAAGCACTGACCTGTCAAAATTGTGGTCAGTTTATTCAGAGAGACATTATCTTAGACAAGAAGTGAATCTCTGGATAGGAGATCGAAATGTTCAAGGTGGTGTCAGTAAGGCATTTACTCTTGCAATATTTGATGTTTATTCTTCATTGATCTCATAGAATTTTATGAGTCACTTTTTGGGCTATGTACTTTAAAGTATGTTACACATCTTATTCAAACTTCTTTGCTTCTAACCTTATCCAGTAAGTATAGGTCTGTACTAGAAGGTGCCCCAGATATGCACTCTAGCTTAGAGATCCTAGATCCTGGATGAATTAACCATCTCCAAGTAATCCTTAATCCATACAATGGCTTTATAAGCCAGAGAGTAGGCAATTTATTTATAATTTAATAGGAACAGTGAGAAAAAATATCAATGACAGAGTCTTGTGGATGAGTGAAATGACCTAAAATCAAATGTAATTGTACCAACTAGTTAAAATTATCTGAAGTTAGCCTTCTGGAGAAGCTGAGATTAGATACAGCCTGTTTGCGACAGAAGAGAGGAATTTAGCTTAGGGATAAGGCATTTGAAGAGTAAAGGCCCATAGGAAGGTGCAAGTAAGTGATTATAATGTGATGAACACAGGATTCTGCAAACAGGTAGATTTATAAATATCCAGACCTAATCACCAAATTACTGCCTTGCTGGTGAGATTGTTATCATCATGTCTTAGCATTACAGCTGTGAATTGTCAGAGCCAGGATTATTACTGGGGTTTTTTGTTTTTGTTTTTTCACCCGAATGAAGTTACAGAAAGTAAAATGGAAAGAATCCTAGGTTTTAGGGGTCAGAGAAGTAGAGTTTGAAATCTGACTCTGTATAAAATTGGGCTTTCTGGGCCTCAGTTTTCTCATCTGTAAATTGAAGGAGTTGGACTTGATGACCTTTAAGGTAAAGAGGATTTAAAATGTTCATCTTATTCATCTTAATGTATTAATGAGCACTATTGAACTGTGAATGAAGGTCAGGAAAGTGCAGCTGTAAATCAATGATTCTGTGATCTTAAGACATATACATTAGATTATACATAGAACATTCCATCAGCTTTGAAAGGCAGTGTGGTATAATGGATAGAGAGCCAGTAACAGATCCAGGAATACCTGGGTTCAGATACCTCTGATACACAGTTTTGTTCTATGACACTGGAAAAGACCCTATGAGTCAGTGCTGTTAGGCAGTGCTCTTCAGCAGATATTAGTGACCAACCTGTCTTGGTAGAGAGACTGTCCTCACCTGTGCTTCACTATGGTTGTATTGGCCTTAGCATTCTTTATGTTAAAAACAAAAAAAATTAAAACTTTGGTATTTACAATTTATATTGTTGAAAATTCAATATTACTTTTTAAAAACTCTGTTATTTAAGTAGATCATTGAGTAGATTAGAATTAGTCATTCTGGGGGGGCGGAGCCAAGATGGCAGCTGGTAAGCAGAGAATAATGTGAGCTCCCTACGGAGACCCTCCAAAAACTTATAAAAAATGGCTCTGAACCAATTATAGAATGGCTGAACCCACAAAATAGCAGAGGGAAGCAGGGCTCCAGCCCAGGACAGCCTGGATGGTCTCTGGGTGAGGTCTGTCCCGCACGGAGCTGGGAGCTGGGAACGGAGTGGAGCGGAGCCCAGCCTGAGCGGCGTGGACCATCAAGACCGGAAGCCGGGCGGAGGGGGCCCTAGCGCCCTGATTCAGTGAGCTGCGGCAGTTACGAGACTTCTCAACCCGCAAACACCAAAGACTGCGGAGAAGGTTAGTGGGAAAAGCTGCGGGAGTAGAAGGAGTTCGCGGTTCGGCTTCCAGCCCCAGGGGCAGCGGAGGTGGGGCAGCTACAGCTGTTGTTACTTCCGGCTCCAGGCCCACCTGGTGGGAGGAATTAAGCGGTGGATCAGAGCAGGGGTGCACAGCCTGCCGAAGATCTGAGCCCAGTTCGGGTTGGGGGCTGGGGAAGGAGCAGTGCTGGGGTGGCAGAGCTGGCACTTCCCCCCCAAACGTGGAACATAGAACTCGGTAATCTACAAGCAGTCGTACCCCACTAAAGAACTCAAGGGTCAAGTTAGTTGGCTGGGAATATGGCCAGGCAGCGAAAACGCACCGAGATTCAGTCTCAGACTTTGCATTCTTTCTTTGCTGACAAAGAAGACCAAAACATACAGCCTAAAGAAGTCAATAAAGTGCAAGAGCCTACCCCAACAGCCTCCAAGAAAAACAGGAACTGGTCCCAGGCCATGGAAGAGCTCAAAAAGGAGTTGGAAAAGCAAGTTAGAGAAGTAGAGGAAAAATTGGGAAGAGAAATGAGAAGGATGCGAGAAAACCATGAAAAACAAGTCAATGACTTGCTAAAGGAGACCCAAAAAAATACTGAAAAATATGCTGAAGAAAACAACACCTTAAAAAACAGACTAACTCAAATGGCAAAAGAGCTCCAAAAAGCCAATGAGGAGAAGAATGCCTTGAAAGGCAGAATTAGCCAAATGGAAAAGGAGGTCCAAAAGACCACTGAAGAAAATACTACTTTAAAAATTAGATTGGAGCAAGTGGAAGCTAGTGACTTTATGATAAATCAGGATATTATAAAACAGAACCAAAGGAATGGAAAAATGGAAGACAATGTGAAAT
Source organism: Trichosurus vulpecula (assembly GCF_011100635.1). NCBI lineage: Eukaryota > Metazoa > Chordata > Mammalia > Diprotodontia > Phalangeridae > Trichosurus > Trichosurus vulpecula. Next base: position 135,814,567 of record NC_050577.1, on the reverse strand, counting down.
ATCTCCTTGGAAAAACCACTGACCTGGAAAATAGATCCAGGAGAGATAATTTAAAAATTATTGGACTACCTGAAAGCCATGATCAAAAAAAGAGCCTAGATACCATCTTTCAAGAAATTATCAAGGAGAACTGCCCTGATATTCTAGAGCCACAGGGCAAAATAGAAATTGAAAGAATCCATCGATCACCTCCTCAAATAGATCCCAAAAAGAAATCTCCTAGGAATATTGTCACCAAATTCCAGAGCTCCCAGATCAAGGAGAAAATATTGCAAGCAGCCAGAAAGAAACAATTTGAGTATTGTGGAAACCCAATCAGAATAACCCAAGATCTGGCAGCTTCTACATTAAGAGATCGAAGGGCTTGGAATGGGATATTCCGGAGGTCAATGGAGCTAGGATTAAAACCTAGAATCACCTACCCAGCAAAACTGAGTATCATGTTCCAAGGCAAAATATGGATTTTCAATAAAATAGAGGACTTTCAAGCTTTCTCAGTGAAAAGACCAGAACTGAATAGAAAATTTGACTTTCAAACACAAGAATCAAGAGAAGCATGAAAAGGTAATCAAGAAACAGAAATTGCAAGGGACTTACTAAAGTTGAACTGTTTTGTTTACATTCCTACATGGAAAGATGATGTGTATGATTCATGAGACCTCAGTATTAGAGTAGTTGAAGGGAATATGCATATATATATATGTATATATGTGTTTATGTATATATATGAGTGAATGTGTATATATGTATGTATCTATGTGTATATGTATGCATGTGTATGTAGGTATATATATATGTGTGCTTTTATATATGTATGTACATATATATATATATATATATATATGTAAAAGAGAGAGAACAGACACAGGGTGAGTTGAAGATGAAGGGAAGACATGTAAAAGAAATAAAATTAAATTAAGGGATGAGAGAGCAACATACTGAGAGAGGGAGATAGGGAGAGATAGAATGGGGTGGATTATCTCGCATAAAGGTGGCAAGAGGAAGCAGTTCTTTGGGAGGAGGGGAGAGGGCAGGTGAGGGGGGAATGAGTGAACCTTGCTCTCATCAGATTCGGCCTGAGGAGGGAATACCATACATACTCAGTTGGGTATCTTACCCCACAGGAAAGAAGAGGGAGGAAGATAAAAAAAAATAAAAGGGGGGGGATGATGGAGGGGAGGGCAGATGGGGGTGGAGGTAATCAAAACAAACACTTTGGAAAGGGGACAGGGTCAAGGGAGAAAATTCAATAAAGCGGGATGGGTTGGGAAGGAGCAAAATGTAGTTAGCCTTTCACAACATGAGTATTGTGGAAGGGTTATACATAATGATACATGTGTGGCCTAGGTTGAAGTGCTCGACTTCTTAGGGAGGGTGGGTGGGAAGGGAAGAGGGGAGAGAATTTGGAACTCAAAGTTTTAAAAACAGATGTTCAAAAACAAAAAAAAGTTTTTGCATGCAGCTAAAAAATAAGATACACAGGCAATGGGGTGTAGAAATTTATCTTGCCCTACAAGAAAGGAAGGGAAAAGGGGATGAGAGGGGAGGGAGGTGATAGAGGGGAGGGCTGACTGGGGAACAGGGCAACCAGAATATATGCCATCTTGGAGTGGGGGGGAGGGTAGAAATGGGGAGAAAATTTGTAATTCAAACTGTTGTGAAAATCAGTGCTGAAAACCAAATATGTTAAATAAATAAATTATTTAAAAAAAAAAAAGAATTAGTCATTCTGACAGAATAGTGATACAAAGAAATAGATTTGTGTGTGTGTATGTTTGTGTGCATATATATACATATATATCATAAAAGTTCTGTTGGGTGGCTTAAAGATATACTTAATTGAAATGAGCATGAATGGTATGAAGCATGAGCTCCTACTAGTTTCTACAACTAATTTAGAATTCAGCAGAATAATATGAAGTCTTTTTACTACTTAATTAAACTTTTGTAATGCCTGTTTTACCAAGATGAATAAAATACATAAATTGTATGAGGTGACATCTAATGCACACAAAAAAGAGAAATGTAAAAATCAGAACAGTGGGTACATTAAAGTGATTCTTAATAATTGAAACCAATTTAATCATTTGAGATGATTTTATTCTAGCTGACGTAATACTGTAGCAGTTATATTCTAATTATAACCTGTTTCATTTTACTCTGCCTTTCTAGTTAATTATTACAGTCAATTTGTAAAATGACATGGTTCCACATTTGCATAGGTCACTATTAAATAAATGAATAGCTGAAATTACTCTAGCATTGAAGTGTCAACTTTAGTAGAAGTCAAGAGGACTTCAAATGTTCTTCTAACACCCCTTAATGTGTTAATGACCACTATTAAACTGCAATTAAAAGGCCAGGAAAAATGCATGAAACAGTTAATAGAAAAATAGCACAGACACAATTAAAACGATTCTGGATTTTTTTTTTGACTGATAGAAAATACAGTGATATGCTGCAAGAAGTGTAGTGTGAATCTACTCCTAAGTCATGGCAGAGTTGACAGTTTAATGATAACAAATCATAGGCTGCCTTTTTTGGGGGAGCATTGCACATCAACCGAAAATTAACATCAGTAGTAAACAAGACAATGTGATGATTTTACCTTGTATTTAAATTACTACTTATTATGGTACTAAATAATAGCTTTAAATAACTTGGTGTCCAGAATACTGATATACAGTGTATGTGAGAGAGGGGGAGGGGGAGGGCGAGGGAAAGAGACAGTGCTGAAAGATATGTTTAACTTTTTGTCATCCTCAGTAAAAAATAAATGCACATCTTAGCTGTGTTGTTTGAGCCTGTTCTTTGGAAACCTCTCTATGAATGTGTTGCACATGGAAACTGTAACATTGCTGTTAATGCTCTTTACTCACTGAAGGGCTGACCTGTGGCATCACAAAACAATCTTTATTTCCAAGCATCAGGGGATTTTATGTCACCCAGGAATCTATCAGAGAAAGATTCATTAAAATCATTTATGAACTCCCCAATTGAGTAGGTCCATCTTGAACCCATACAGTATTAGATGAGGCAAATGCAATACATTAAAAAAAGTCTATTATATGTACAATTATTACCAGTTTTTCCCCATTCCTTCCCTCTCTCCTCCCCCTACCTCCCGGTGACAAAAAAGAAATGAATCACCTGTGAAATTCAATATTGGATATGTATTTGTGTATGTAAAAACAATATATTATAATGATATCTTTCTCTTATATGAATGGATGAATGCTAAATAATGAAAAAGCACTATTAAGCACTTACTATGTACCAAGCACTGTGCTAAACATTAGAGAAACAAAAATATCAAGTCAGTCCCTCCTGCCTTCAAGGGTACAGAGAAAGAGAAAGACAGACAGACATAGATATGTACATATCTATATCTAAATATATATTCTTTGTAGTCATTGAAAATGTGTTCACATAGGCAAAGTAAAATATACCATATGGTTAATTATGGCATAATAATATCCAATTTTTACCCAAAACTCCTTTTCATGTTTATCAAAATCTTCTGTATATTTCAGGTACAATTAGATCTTTGGCTTTTTTTTTTCATTTTTGTCTCTGTATCCTTACCAACTAGCACATAGCAGGCACTTAATAAATGTTTATTGAATGAATGAATGAATTATGCATGTTACTTCAGCCTTCTACTTAAGTCTGCATGTGTGAATTTGAAATATTTAGCAAAAATCTGAGATTAAGTAAATGTAGGCTCAGTTGTAAAGAGAACCTTGCAAACACTTTATAGCTATTAGAAAGTAGAATAGGCTTCCTCAGGTTTTAGTGAATTCTTGGTCACACTGGAGGTCTTTAAGCAAAAGTTGGTTGACTACTAGTTGATATGATAGAGTTTTGTTGTTGTTTAGTTGTTTTTCAGTAATGTCTGACCCCTTTTGAGGTTTTCTTGGCAAAGATAGTGGAATGATTTCCCGCTTCCTTCTTCAGCTCATTTTTACAGACAAGGAATTGAGGCAAACAGGGTTAAGTGACTTGCCTAGGGTCACACAGCTAGTAAGTGTTTAAGGCCAGATTTTAAGTTAGATCTTCTTGACTCCAGACCTGGTGCTCTATCCACTGTGCCACCTTTATAATATAGAGAGGATTTTTTTTTCAGGTATGCATTGAGCCATTTGGCCTCTGAGATATTGTGATTCTAAATAATTTAATTTCCATTACTTCTGATATATCTATAGTTTCCTTGAAAGTCCTGATCCTTGTGAATATAGCCTGCTTTCCTCCAAAGAACATAGATCTAGTTCTGGAAAGGACCTCAGAAGTTACCTAGTCCAAATTATCTCATTTTACAGATGACAGAACTGAGGGCCAGAGAGGTTGGGTCACTCAGATTTCAACCTTTGTCCTCTGAATACAGAATCAATACCTTTTTATCATACCATATATCAGCCTTAATAATTATAACCTTATAGATGGCAGGTACTTAATAAAAATTATTTGATTAAATAAAAACAAAAAATTTGTGTTATAATTCATTGGTGCATTTTGTTTTAATTTTTCTAATGTCAATTACATGTAGGATTACTTGAACTATATCTCAAACCTAACCACTAAAGCAAATCTCCTTGAGGATTTAACACATATAGATGTGCTTTAGGGAAGAATTTAGAAGAGAAACAATCCTTTTCCTCTTGATGCTGTAAATGAGAATTGGTCTGAATAGAGGCTACATTTCAATCTTCCATCCTCCAAATGTAGCTTCTATAAGACCTCATTGGGACCTATAAATATTCTGTTGTTACCACAAACAGCATATAATTTCTGGACCTCCCCGGCAGCAGTGGAAATAGTAGTAACAGTTTACTCATACTGGAGTGCTCATGTATGGCAAGATAGATAGATAGATACATACAGCCTTCCCATGAACTGGGCACTATGTTAGCTTCTTTCAGCTCTTACCAACAAGGTTATTGTGTGTGTGTGTGTGTACATGTGTACACACACACATGCACATACATACATGCATATACATACACATACATACATATATACATATACATACATATACTCTGTGCGTGTGTGTGTGTGTGTGTGTGTGTGTGGAGAGATAGATAGATATCCACTGCCTACATCTTTACCTTGAGTCCCTTAGAGTTGGGGTTCTCGTTACAAAGGTCATGAATGCCCCTATAGCAGACCACTGGTAGGAGTAATCCCTGGGAATTGTCATCCTTATTCTGTCCTTCCATCTTAGCCTTCATTCTCTCATATAGATGAAGATGCATACAGCTCCAAAGACAACAGGAAATTAGGCCGTGGTACAAGATCTATGGAGGTACCCAAGGAGTAATGGGGTTTTCAAGCTTTGCAGTTGAGCAATAATTCTACATTAGAAACTGGAGGGAGGGGAGGAGAGATATAGCAAGTAAGAATGACCATTCTCTGTTAACTTACTTTTCAGCCCTCAAAAGCTCACTCCACATTTTTGTTTGCCATTTCATATTTCCCCAGCTCTTTGAGTTCCCTTTAAATTGCTGTGATGCTTTATATTTTGTGTAAAAGCAAAGCTTATTTATAGAAAAAATAGCAATTGTCTCATCAATTAGGATTTTTGTATTAAAATTTTGTATAATTAAATGCAGTAATAGTTATATATAAATAAATTTATATTTGCCCTCAATCACTGACCAAAACTTATTAAGTTTGCCGTGTGCCAGGCACCGTGTACTGAAGGTACAAAGAAGAAAATGAAACAATCATTCGCAAAAATTTCTACTCTGTCAAAAGGATCTGTGATTTTATGAGTGAAGAGAAAATCCCCACAAATCCCATTGTCTGTGACTGAGTAGACAATTCCTGTGATGTTGCCTGAGTCATATATACAGATTTTTAGTACAGGATCACATAGCTGGTGAGTTTTAGAAGCAAAATTTGAACCTAGGACTGACTCGTAAGTCCAGCATGTTAAAGTCTATGTCTGTCTGTCTGTCTCTCTCTCTCTCTTTCTGTTTCCCTCTATGGATATAGACATACATACATACACACACATACATAAACATACACATAGATGTACACACATACAAACACAGAAGAGATCTCATTTTAGGAAAGTTTGCTGTGTTTGGAGGAAAAACATTAGAAGATAATTATATTTAGACTAATAAAGAAATTGAGGTAAACAATGCATTTTAATCAATCAGATATGCTGGGTGCTGGGTATAAGCATAAAAAAAAAATAATCCCTGCTCACAAGGTGGTTACATTCTACCAAGGGAGATGAACCCTACATATTCAATCCCTGTCAAAGGGGTAAATGGCCACAGAACCCTCTGGGATTTGTAGTTGTTTCCACTTTGGGAAGGTAGGAAACTGACAAAATCAGCCCAAATTGGAATTAAGTGGTGCAGATTTTCACATGTGGCTTATGGCTTTAGCCTGTCTTTTGAGGACTCTTAAGGAAGAGGTGACAGTCATCTCATGGAAGGGGTATGACGATGGCAGTTGCTGGTGTCTGCCACATCCGAAGTGACCACGAGAGATAAACTACATCTCAATGGACAAGCTGTGAGGTCACACGTGGTTGTGTAGTTTTTATTGTGAGTTCTCCAATCACCCAGGGAGTGGATGAATATTCTTATGAAGAGAGAAAAAACCCCTTGAAAAGGGCAACAATGGGCGGGCCCTACCCTTCCCCAGTGTACTTCTGCTTGTTTTTTGTTCTTAAGTTTATTCTGTAAAGAAGATATTTGCTAGTTTTGATATTCTCATAAACACCTGTGGTCTACCTTGTCTTTATGTTTCAGGGTATCCCTACATTTGTGGCATGAGGGAACAGTGGGAACTGTATAGGGGTAAATGTTTGCTCACTAGTAGATAGTTTTGCTCTCTAATTGGAAATATACTACTCTTAAAAGTGCAGAGTCACTATGAATTTGTATATAAATCCAACTCACTACGAAGTTCATGGAAAACAAATACATAATAATTTTAGCATATTTAAATAAAATAGTGAGGGAGAAAGTGTTAACAGTTGAAATCAGGGAAGGCATCATTATGAACAAGGTGGTGCTTAAGTTGTACCTTGAAGAAAATTAGGGATTTTATGAGACAAAAGTTATATGGAAATAACATTCCTGGAATGGGAGACAGCCAGTGCAAACATATAAAGCAGAAAGATAAGACCAACATGGGTGGAAGGTAGAGGGTGCGAGAGATGCTGTGGCTAGAAAGTTAAGTTGGGGCTAAGTTGTAAAGGACTTTAATAGCCAAATGAAGGAGTTTATATTTTATCCAAGAGACAATAGGGAACCACTGAAGTATATTGAATAAAGAATTGATATGGTTGGACCTTGGCTTTAGGAAATACACTTTGGTAGTGCTGTGGAGGATGGAATGGAATAAGATAAAGTGACACAGGGATACCAGTTAGGAGTCTGTGGCAAATGTCTATGCAAAGGGTGTTGATGGTCTGAACTATGTTATTGGTTGTATGAGTAGAGAAGGGGTTAGATGTGAGAGGTCCTTTGGAGGTCTAAACGAAGTCTAAGCAAGATTCGACAACTCATTGGATATAAATTTCATAGGATAAGGAAGAACAGGTTTAGAACTGAAAATGACTTTAAAGGGTACTAGGTTTTAAGGGACGGTATGGAGTAGAATAGATGATAATACCAAGGTTGTGAGGTTACCTGCAACACTAGAAAGATAAAAAAGAAGAAATGTAATTGGAAATCAAACCAAGCAGTAGTTGCAACAGTGACTTTTCCTAACACCTTCAAGGCAGTGTAACAAATATGCTTATCTGAATTTTCTTTTCCTAATGAATATAAGATGTAAATTTAAATAAGACCACATCACTTTCTATGTGTGAAAGTCAGGAACTTGTTTCTGGAGATATTTATTTAATTGCATCAGTTGATTGGCTTTCATCAAGCTACCTACTATCCCACTGTATATATTGTATAGATACCTTAAAGTGGAAATCAGAATTTTTGCCCATTGTATAACTGTTTTGAAAATGGTTGTAGTAGATTATGAAGGGATTTATAGGATTCATGGCAATTAAAAAACTAACTGCTTTTAGAGCATGTGAACTTGTCAGAAATTAATGTCTACATATGTAGAGGAAAGACATATTGGTATATAGCCAGTTTAGCTTAGTGAATATTTATTTAAAACTGTCAGCTGGGAGGGCAGAGCCAAGATGGCTGCATGAAGGCAGCGTCTTACCGGAGCTCTCTCACAAGGTCTGTCAGATTGCTATAAAAAAGTGAATTTGAGCAGATTCGAGAGAGTTAGAAACCGCAAGCAGTCTGCGTGGGGCAAATCTCCGAGCCGGGAGAGTATGAAAGGCCGAAGGCACGAATCTATAGGCTCAGAGAGTGCTCGGTGCGGAGCTTCTCCAGACCAAAGCAGAAGCGACCGGCCAGGAAATCCACGTGGGAGACAGGCTGGGAGAAAGCTGGGCGCCCGAAACCGGCGGAGATCCCCAGGACTCCCAACACAGGACGGCAGTCTGTGGAAGCGACAAGAGGCAGGCAACGCCACTGGCCAGGAAACACCAATTCCTGACGCTTGTAGCCCAGAAACCCGGATTCTTGAACTTCTGGGAGACATAATGGCCAGGTAAATGATTCTAATCCCTCCCCTCCCCACCCAGAGAATTCCTCGGGGGGAAAAAAAAGAACGCTGGAACAGAGCAGAAAGAAGTGGGGCTTCAGTGGTCAAATAGTAGAAGTTCATCAGTCCCAGAGGGGCAGAGTCGGCAGGGGTTAACGTCAGGAGCCCAGATGTAATCTTGCTCCCCCAGGGAAAGTGCCAGACATCAGCTCAAACAACAAACAGCTGAGACCATTGCTGAAAAGCAACACTGCTGGAGAGCACCCATAGGGAGTGAGAAGTCAGGGAGCCAGACCCCTCCCCCACACCTCAGGAAACTGAAGGCTATAATTCTAGACTCACAACCCCCAGAATAAGAAAGCTGGGACAGAGAGCCCTGAGCCCCAAAAGCAGAAATTTGTTGTAAAGCCAGGAAAAGGCAAAGCAACAAACATGAAGAAGAACACAAAAAACCGAGGACAATAGATTCTTTTTTATGGAGACAGGTAGGATCAAAATACGAATATGGAAGGGGACAGCAATGATACTGTAGATACATTGGATACCCCAAAAGGTAATATGAACTGGTCTCCAGCCCAAAAAGCATTGCTGGAAGAGCTAAAGGAGGATTTTAAAAACCAAATTAGGGAACTAAAAGAAAAAATGGAAAAAAGATCCACTGATGAAGTCAAGTCCCTAAAGAATAAGATTGGCGAAATGGCTACGGAGATTCAGAATCTAAAGAGAGAAAATGACACCCTGAGAGGCAAAATCAACCAATTGGAAAAGGAGACTCAAAAGCAAAATGAAAACAATAACTCATTAAAAATTAGACTTGAGCAAGTGGAAGCTAATGAATCTATGAGGCACCAAGAAGTAGTAAAACAAAATGTAAAGAATGAAAAAATAGAAAAAAATGTGAAATATCTGATTGGGAAAACAACTGACCTGGAAAATAGATCCAGGAGACACAATTTAAGAGATATTGGTCTACTGGAAATCCACGACGAAAAAAAGAGCCTTGACAGTATCTTTGAAGAAATTATCAAAGACAACTGCCCAGAGGTCCTAGAACCAGAAGGCAAAGTAGTCATTGAAAGAATTCACCGATCACCCCCTGAAAGACATCCCAAACTGAAAACACCAAGAAATATTATAGCCAAATTTCAGAACTATAAACTAAAGGAGAAAATACTGCAAGCAGCCAAAAAGAAACAATTCAAATATCGTGGAACTACAGTAAGGATCATGCAGGATCTCTTAGCTTCCACGTTAAAAGACAGGAGAAATTGGAATATAATATTCCAAAGGGCAAAAGAGGTGGAACTACAACCAAGGATCAACTACCCAGCAAACCTAAGCATAATTTTTCAGGCAAGGCGATGGACATTCAATGAAATAAGGGAATTCCAGACCTTCCTGATGAAAAGGCCAGAACTCAGTGGAAAATTTGATCTCCAAATACAAAACTCAAGAGAGACATGAAAAGGTAACCAAGGGGGAAAACCCCCACAAACCTTATTAACCAATAAGGGCAGGTTGTCTGTATCTTTATGTGGGATTATATCATCATATGTACGTTTTATATATATATATATATATATATATATATATATATATATATATATATATATATATATATATATATATATATGTATATACACATATATATATATATATGTATATATATATATGTGTATATATATATATATACATACATACATATATATGTCAGTCTTGAGAATGGTACAGCTATTATGACAATTGAAAGGGATACACATAGATTGTGAATGCCTGTATAAATTGACTGATGTAAAGATAAAAAACATAAGTAAGAGATGTAAAGGGAGGGCTATGAGAAAAGAGGTAAGGAGGTAGTAGAAAAGGGTAAATTACACCAAATGAAGAGGCACAAAAAACTATTATAGTAGAGGGAAAGAAGGGAGGGAGAAGAGCAGTATTTGAGCGTCACTGTCATCTGATCTGGTTCAAGAAGGGGATAACATACGCTGATAAGTTTAGAAATCTAACTTGACCTACGGGAAGTAGGAGGGGAAGGGGGAAAAAAGGGAGGGGGGGTCAGAAGGGAGGGGAGAAGTAGCAAGTGGGAAACGGTAAGATAAGGGAGGGGAATAAAGAGGGAGGGTAAACTGAGGAAGGTGGCGGTCAAAAGCAAAACTTTGTTGAGGAGGAGAAGGGGAAAGGGAGAAATAAAAGCAGAAACGGGGGAAATAGGATGGAGAAAAAGACACAGATAGAAATCATAACTCTGAACGTGAATGGGATGAACACTGTCATAAAACAGAAGCAGATAGTGGAATGGATTAAAAACCATAATCCTACAATATGCTGTTTACAAGAAACACATTTGAAACAGGGGGATACACACAGGGTAAAGGTAAAAGGCTGGAGTAAAATATATTGCGCCTCAGCTAAAGTAAAAAAAGCAGGTGTAGCAATCCTAATGTCAGACACAGCAAAAGTAAAGATAGTTTAATTAAAAGAGATAAGGAAGGACATTATATCCTGCTGAAAGGAACCATAAACAATGAAGCAATATCATTATTTAACATATATGCACCAAGTGGTAAGGCATACAAATTCTTAGAGGAGAGGTTAAGGGAGTTATAGGAAGAAATAGACAGCAAAACTATAATATTGGGAGACCTCAACCTCCCCCTGTCTGAACTTGAAAAATCTAACCTCAAAATAAATAAGAAAAAAAGTTAAGGAGGTAAACGGAATTTTAGAAAAGGCTGATATGATAGACTCTGGAGAAAACTGAATGGGGATAAAAAGGAATATACTTTCTTCTCAGTAGTACATGGCACATACTCAAAAATTGACCATGTACTAGGCATAAAAACCTCACAATCCAGTGCAGAAAGGCAGAAGTAGTCGAAGCATCCTTTTCAGATCATGATGCAATAAGAATCATTTTTAATAAAGAACCATGGAAAAATAAGCTAAAAACTAATTGGAAACTAAATAATCTAATTCTAAAGAATGAGTGGGCCAAAGAACAAATCAGAGAAACAAATAATAACTTCATTCAAGAGAATGACAATAATGAAGCAACATACCAAAACTTATGGGATGCAGCAAAAGCAGTTCTTAGGGGAAGTTTTATATCCCTAAACGCTTACATGAATAAAATAGGGAAGAAGGAGATAAGTGATCTGGGCATACAGCTGAAAAAGCTAGAAAAAGAGCAAATTGAAAATCCCCAATTAAATACGAAATTAGAAATTCTGAAAATCAAAGGAGAGATTAATAAAATTGAAACCAAGAAAACTATTGAATTAATAAATAAAACAAAGAGCTGGTTTTATGAAAAAACCAATAAAATTGATAAATCTTTGGTCAATTTAATTAAAAAAAAGAAGAAAATCAAATTACCAGTATCAAAAATGAAAAGGCTGAGTTCACCTCTAATGAAGAGGAAATCAAAACAATAATTAGGAATTATTTTGCCCAGTTGTATGCCCATAAATTTGACAGCCTTAGAGATATGGATGAATATCTACAAAAACATAAACTGCCCAGGTTAACAGAAAACGAAGTAAAATTTCTAAATAACCCCATCTCAGAAAAAGAAATTGAGCATGCCATCAATGAACTCCCTAGGAAAAAAATCTGCAGGGCCAGATGGTTTTACATGTGAATTCTATCAAACATTTAAAGAACAACTAATTCCAATACTTTGTAGACTATTTGGGAAAATAGGTGAAGGAGTCCTACCAAATTCTTTTTATGACACAAATATGGTACTAATACCCAAACCAGGTAGAATCAAAACAGAGAAAGAAAATTATAGACCAATTTCCCTAATGAATATTGATGCAAAAATTTTGAATAAAATATTAGCAAAAAGAGTGCAGCAACTCATCACGAGAATAATACACTATGACCAGGTAGGATTTATTCCAGGAATGCAAGGCTGGTTCAATATTAGGAAAACTATTAGCATAATTGACCATATCAACAACAAAACTAGCAGAAATAGATGCAGAAAAAGCCTTTGACAAAATACAACACCCATTCCTATTAAAAACACTAGAAAGCATAGGAATAAATGGAACCTTCCTTTAAAACTATAAATAGCATCTACCTAAAACCATCAACAAGCATTATTTGTAATGGGGATAAGCTAGATGCATTCCCAATAAGATCAGGGGTGAAACAAGGATGTCCATTATCACCCTTACTATTCAATTTGGTACTAGAAACGTTAGCTGTAGCAATAAGAGAAGAAAAAGAAATTGAAGGAATTAGATTACGAAAAGAAGAAACTAAATTATCACTTTTTGCAGATGATATGATGATTTATTTAGAGAATCCTAGAGAATCAAGTAAAAAACTACTTGAAATAATAAACAACTTTAGCAAAGTTGCAGGATATAAAATAAACCCACATAAATCCTCAGCATTCCTGTACATTACTGACAAAGCCCAACAGCAAGAGATAGAAAGAGAAATTCCATTCAAAGTTACTGTAGACACTATAAAATATTTGGGAGCCTGTCTGCCAAGACAAACCCAGGGCCTATATGAACATAACTATGAAACACTTTTCACGCAAATAAAGTCAGATCTGAATAAATGGAAAAATATCAGTTGCTCATGGTTAGGCCAAGCTAATATAATAAAAATGACAGTTTTACCTAAATTAATCTATCTATTCAGTGCCATACCAATCAAACTACCAAAAAAATTATTTTACAGAGCTGGATAAAATAATAACAAAATTCATCTGGAAGAACAGGAGGTCTAGAATAACTAGGGTATTGATGAAAAGAAACGCTAGGGAAGGGGGCCTAGCCATACCAGATATTAAACTGTAGTATAGAGCAGCAGTCATCAAAACTACCTGGTACTGGCTAAGAAACAGAGGTGTGGATCACTGGAATAGGATAGGAATACAAGATGGAGAAGTCAACAACTATAGCAATCTACTCTTTGATAAACCCAAAGAGGCCAGCTTCTGGGCTAATAATTCACTATTTCACAAAAACTGTTGGGAAAATTGGAAAATGGTAGGACAGAAACTGGGCATAGACCAATATCTTATACCATATACCAAAGTAAAGTCAAAATGCGTTCATGATTTAGGAGTAAAGGCTGATACTATAAGTAATTTGGGAAAGCAAGGAATAGTTTACCTATCAGATTTATGGAAAAGGAAAGAATTCATGACCCAGCAAGAGATAGAGAGCATTACAAAATGCAAAATGGATAATTTTGATTATGTTAAATTGAAATGTTTTTGTCCAAAAAAAAAGCCAATGCAACAAAAATTAGGAGGGAAGCAGAAAATTGGGAGAAAATCTTTACAACTAGTATCTCTGATAATGGCCTCATCTCTAAAATATACAGGGAACTGAGCCAAATATATAGGAATACAAGCCATTCCCTAATTGAGAAATGGTCAAAGGATATGAACAGGCAGTTTTCAGAGGAAGAAATTAAAGCTCTCTATAGGCATATGAAAAAATGCTCTAAATCACCACTGATTAGAGAAATGCAAATCAAAACAACTCTTAGATACCACATCTCTCCTGTCAGATTGGCTAAAATAACAGAACAGGAGAATGATAAATGCTGGAAAGGATGTGGGAAAATTGGAACATTGTTACATTGCTGGTGGAGTTGTGAGCTGATCCAGCCATTTTGGAGAGCAATTTGGAACTATGCCCAAAGGGCTATAAAAATGTTCATACCCTTTGACCCAGCAATACCACTTCTAGGGTTGTATCCCAAAGAAATCACACAAGCGGGAAAAGGACCCATATGTACAAAAATGTTTATGGTAGCCAAGAATTGGAAATCAAAGGGATGCCCATCAATTGGGGAATGGCTGAACAAGCTGTGGTATATGAAGGTAATGGAATACTATTGTGCCATAAGAAATGGGGATGTTATGGACTTCATAACAACCTGGAAAAACCTACACGACATAATGCTGAGTGAGTGCAGCAGAGCCAGGAGAACCCTGTACACAACCACAGATATATGGATTCCGTGAGGACCAACCCTGACAGACTTCGCTCTTCTCAGCAGCACAAGGTGCAGGCACAACTCCAAAGGACTCACGATGGAGAATGCTATCTACATCCAGAGAAAGAACTATGAAATTTGAATGCAGATTGAGGCACACTTCTAATTCGCCTTTTTCTCTTTTTTTTTGTTTTTGGGTTGGTTTTTTTTCTTTTGGTTCTGTTTCTTCTTTCTCATTATTCATTCCAGTGTTCGTAATTCTTCTCCGCAACTTGACTAGTGTATAAATTAACTCAATGCAAAGTCATTCGTGGTAGTTATATGAGATTCCATGCCGTCTTAGGGAAGGAGGGGAGAAAATCTGGAACTCAAAATTATGTAGAAACGTCTGTTGTAAACTAAAAATAAAAATAAATTAAAAAAAACTGTCGGCTGAATTATGTATGGCCATCCTGGACAGGAGGGAAAAGGAAGCAATCCTGAGTAGTTAACAGCCACAGAATCACAGAATTAAAGTGGAAGGAACCACAAAGGTAATATAGAATAAACCATATCCTGCTGGGAATCCTCTTTGCAGAATTCTTGACAAATAATCATACATCCTCTGCTTAAAACTTCTAATAAGAAGGAAACCATTACTTTCTAAGGCAACCTATTCCACTTTTGGACAGTGCTATATATTAAGACTTAAATCAAGCCTGTAGCTTCTCCTCTGCATGTCAGCCAGCAAGTAAGTATTTAAGTCAGTGAGAATTTATTATGTGTGGGTACTATGCCAAGTTCTGGGGTATAGAAAAGGGCAAAAGATGGCTACTACCCTGAAAGGATTTACATTCTAATGGAGGAGACAGCACATAAATTACTATATCTATCTATCTATCTATCTATCTATCTATCTATCTATATATCTATATCTATATCTATATATATATATCTATATCTATCTATATCTATATATATATATATATATATATATATATATATTCCACATATATACAACGGAAATAAAAAATAATTCCAGATGGAAGTCACTGGGCATAAAAGAAAGGACCAGAAAACACTTCCTACAAAAGGTGGGATTTGAGATGGGTCTTGAAGGAAGCCAGGAAAGCTCAGAAGCAAAGGTGAGAAAGGAAAACTCTGTTGGCTTAGAGGCCAGATAATGTGAAGGCGCAGAGAGAGGGGAGGGGAAAGTGTTGTGTGGAAGGAACAAAAGGTAGGCTAGTATAACTGGATCAGAGAGTGTGAGTAGGGAAAGTAAGTATTAAGAAGACTGGAGAAGTCATAAGGTGCCAGCTTGTAAAGGGGTTTAAATGTGAAAGAGAGAGTTTTAGATTTTATCCTAGAGTTAAATAGAGAATAAGTGGAATTTACTGAGTAGGAGTAATGTGGTTAGACTTGAGCTTTGGTAAAAATTCTTTGGGTAGCTAATTAGAATATGAATTAGGTGAAAGACAAGGCAAGGCCATTAGGTGGCTTTTGCAATAGTCCAGGTAAAGGGGGATGAAGGCCTGAGCTAAGGTGGTAGCTGTGTGAATAGAATGGAGGGAATTTTTACAAGATTGTTGGAAGGTAGACATGACAAGATTGGACAACAGGTGGGTAAAAGTGTTAAGCTTGGCATGACAATGAGGTTTCAAGTATCAGTCTTCTCTCCCTCTCATCTAATTTTCTCTGCACTAAATAACCTCAGTTCCTTCTGTCTGTTTTCATAGGGCATAATATCTAGTCATCCTTTTCATCCATCCCTGATTGTGCTCTGGTTCATCAATGTCCTTTCTAAATTGTTTTGTCTGAAACTGAGTAATTCTCCGAATTCATTCTTAGGAGGGTATAATATAATGGAACTATCCCCTCCCTAAGTCTCCATTGATGCAACTTAAGCTTTTTCCACTGTCATGTTATTCTGTTTATTCACTTCAGACTTGTAGTCCCATCAAACTGCCATATTGTTTTCACTGAACTGTTTTCCAGCCTCATCCCAAAATGTAAACATTTATATTTTGTCACTATTAAGTTTCATGATCTAAAATCTTTCTCTACAGAGACCAGTATAAACTTTGGTTCTTTAAGACTACAAGAGGAATACGAGGTCATATAGATAAAAACAAGCTGAAGGGCTTCATTCATGATCCCTACCACAGATTGTATATATTTCAACAGGAACTACCCCAGCTAAATTTGGGGGGTCATCAGTAGGTAGGCCCGAGGTGATGAATGTTTCATCTGTAACAACCCTTAAAGATTATCTGACCTCACTTAAGAAAGTACCTCTGACTAACAAAATCATGTATCCTAGAAATAATTGAAGTATGAATTTCATATTATTGGATTCAATCCATAATTCTAGCCTGTCAAGATCAATTTGGATTCTGTCTTTGTCATGCAACATGTTAGCTGTGCCTCCCAAGTTTTTATCGTTTGCAAATTTGATAAGCATGCCTTCAGCCAGGTCATTGATAAAATTGGTGAACAGCACAGGGCCAGGGACAGAATGCATTCCAAGTTCACAATGACACCAATCATAATTGCTTTTTGGGACCAGTTATTTAAATAGATCCAAATCCAAACAATTGTAGCATCTAACTCATATTTCTACACATCTTATCCACAAGGATAATGAGAGAGACTAATTAGATGCTTTGTTGAAATTTATTATATTCCTTGGATTCAAGGAACTTTTTGAAAAAATAAGAATTAGGATAGTCTAGATTAGAATAACCTGATTTTGATAAATGCATGATGACTTCTATTGATCACCACTTTCTTTTCTATATGCTCACAAGTTATTCCTTTAATAATATATTCCAGAACTTTGCCAAGACTCAGAGGGTTCCAAAAATCTCAACTATTTTCTGTATTTTGAAAACTGAGACATATTCCTATTTCCAATTCTGTGGTGCCTCTCTTATCTCTACCATCTCTCAGAGATCACAGATGGTAACTCAGCATTCAGATACAAGTACCACATGTAGTTCATCTGGGGCCACGTGAAGTCACTAATGACAATTGGATATCTCTTAATATCTCACTTATCCTGGGCTTTCACTCCTCCTTAAAAAAATACATTTTTATTCATACCCTTTTTTTACATTGCCTGAATTTCTCCTAATATTCCTCCTCCTCTCAGAGAGCCATTCATTACTTATAACAAAGAACTTTTTATGAAGAAAAAGCAGAAGGAGGAGGAAGAGGAGGAAGAGAAGGAGAAGTGATCAACAAATTGAAAAAAGTGTCACAATGTATGCAACGTTCCACACTCATTGAATCCCACCCTCCACTCCACATACACACACCTGCAAAAGAATAAGGGAGATGTATTATAATATCTCTTTTTGGGGACCAAGCTTTTTCTTTATAATTGTTCTTTGTAATTTTCTCTATAATTTATATAATTTTTATTTATAAGTTTATTTTTCTCTTTATAATAAACATTTATTTTCAATTGTTTTCTTCTCGTTCCTTTCATTTACATTGTTGTAGTCATTGAATTTACTGTGTTCTTAGTCTTCCTTACTTCAATCTGCATCATACCTGTAAGTATTTCCATGCTTCCCTTTAGATTTCATACTCTTAATAATTCCTCCTGTTACTTATCTTTCTAAATATTATTCTTCTTGGTAGAAAAAAAAGAAAAAAATCATAGTTGAGTAATTCTTTCATTTTCTCCATCATACATTAGAATGCACTTATCTACTACAAAGAACATTATTTTAAAAGCAGCATGCAATAGAAAGACAGTAGCTGTCTCTCTTCTTTTCCTGATTAGAATTATTTGTGCTTCCAAAATTGAATTATCTAGGATTCCTCATCCCTTTGGGGACAATTTCCACTATAGGGATATGGATTTCATAATTATCATTTCAACAATTAGTTTCTACTTATTGGTCAGAATCAGATCTAGAATAGCTCCATGCGTTTTCTTCTACCCTTTGAAGAATTACAGCTTCTACTTTGGACAGAGATTTATGGATGCTCACATACTTGATTTCCCTAATCCTTACCAATTTCCTTGTTATACCCTGTTCATGTGTAGTATGCTCCCATAATAGTAACAGATTTTGATCATCATTCATGTTTTTCTGATCTAGTTCCTAGATATCTTCGATTGAGGACATCTTTTTAATATATACATTTCCACTGTACCTTTTATGCATTTACTTTTTTTTTTTAACTGAGGTATACTCTTCTGTATCTTAGGCAGATACTATAGAAGGAGAATAGACTAGGCCCAGAATTGAACAGAAGGAAGTGAGTGGAGTAAATTATACAGAATTTTCAATGACCAGAAGTATTTCCTCAGAAAAGAATCATCTTTTTGTAAAGAATCAATATTCCTTCAACAATACTCAATACTTAAAACAAAGGCAGATTTAAAAATATTAACATTCTACTAGGATTGCTGTATAGCAGCAAAACATATATAATAATCTGCCTCTGAGGAACCAAAAAAATAAACAGTCCCCAAGCAGGTAATGTAGAGGCTCTTGATGAGTGGCCAGCAGGATACATCATAACCACTGAGCTTCATCAAAGGACAGGAGGAAAAAAATATCATCAAGGATTGTTTGCTAGGAAGAGAAAATGGACTGACCTTGTGGAAAGAATCAAGAATGACAGGCAGAAAGGCAGAGTGCACCACCAGTATTTACACTCACAACGTATAGAGAAAGCAAAGAGGTCCTCTAGCATACTAGGTAGCACCCTGAGATGTACTTTTGAGAGAACATAGACAGGAAGTTGCATAGGACAGGATGTATTGATATCTCCATCACTAAGTAGAACTCCTGAATCTATTACTTCACAGATCCATTTGAGTATTCTTCTATTGAAACAATAGACAATATATTTTGATTTGCCATTTTAGTGAGAGCTCTGCAGTAGCTCGGCTTTGTTTATTAAAGTATTTATGTAAATTTCCATGCTTGTAGGTGGGCTGCATAAATTTCACTGCTTGCAGCCTACAGGCTGCATTTTGGAAAGCCCTGTTCTAAGATAAAGAAAACAACAGCAGTATAGGAAGGGAATTTGTTAAGAAGGAGGGTTTGCACAAACAGGAATTTAACGAAGAGTAGTCCCTTGACTGAAATGAGAATTCCTCTCCAGTAATTCATTCATTCATTTTTGAAAAAATCCTATTCCTACTGACTGCCTGCTATGTTGATGGCCCTATACCCTTTTGTAATGGCAAGCAAAGTGAGACTTTTCACTGTTTTTTCTCTTGGAATGCTTCTCATCACTAAGGCAATCAAGTGCCTTTGATTGAGTTTTGCCTTTGTTTCAATCAAGAGTCTTTAATTGAATTAAGAGTCTTTGATGACCTGCCTAAGTCACATGAGTTTGAGTCACATGGTTGTGATGCCCTGTGACCCTGAAGAAGTGTATATATACTCTTGAGGTTAGCATTTTGCTTTGGGGGCTCACTCATTGGAAGAGTATTCCTGTGATTTTGCCGGACGAGACTCTGGGTAGCTGTTAAGGAGCCCCCCAACTTTGAAAACCCAGATATTGGTGCTTTTCTCTCTGGTAAACATGTATGTGTTGCTATGGACAGACAGCAGCCCTGTCTGCTGATTTGTGCTATTTGTTCTGTTTATATAATTTCTGCTTGTAATTTCTGTTTGTATTGTCTCTGAAGTTCAGGGTGCTGACTTTTTCCCCTGAACGAAGTGAATGATATATGTATGTTTAGTTAAAGTGAGATTGTAAACCCTTTAAAGTTGCTTTCCTTAGAAAAGCAGATCAAAGAACCTTTGCTAGCAGCCCTCCTGTCTTGGTGGTGTTGGTTTTACACCTCCACAGCAGCTGCTAGTACCATTATTGTTACAAAATGGCCTAGTCGGTAGGATCTGCAAACTAAAAGAAAAGTATGGGGGCTTGGATAATTGTTTGTTTCCCAGGTGTAGTAGCTATGATTCTGTGGAGGTGTATGGATTCTGTGCCATGGAGCAGGAGAGGGAAGAGCCCTCTAAGAGGGAAGAGGAGACCTTCTGAGAGTACAGAGGAGCAGATAACTGCCTGTGTGTGGACTTTGGTGAACTGAGAGAAAAAGTGAAGAACTGCCTGCATCAGGACTCAGGCAGAAGCCAGGAGCAGCTGGCTCCCGTGGGAGGACAAGGAACCCCGGAGCTCAGAATTCACCTCCAGGGCAAAATAAAAACTTTGCAGCAAGGCACTCAGCTTGCTTTTCTCCTGCATTCTCCTGGGTCGGTTTGGGACCTGGGGTGGAGGGGTTGGGGGGGCGGGTGGAGTTGTCTGTGGTAGGTGGGGGAAGTGCCATAGACCTCCAAGGACCCCACCCTGCTGGCTTTGTTGCCCAGCTGCCCCTCAGGATTTGGAAGTGGGGGCTGGAGCAGTGTGGGGAGAAGGACACACCCCCAAGAAGGACTTTATTTGGACACTCTGTATTGACTGAGGAGATTGTAACTTGCTATGACCTAGGTGTGAATGGTGTTTGTATTTTCTGCCACCCCTTAAGGATGATATGTTGTGCTAGGGAAGACCCTGGCCTGGGACCTCCTGCTTGTGTAAACAAGTATTTTGGGGAATACTACTGAATGATGTGGGTTCATGGACTCCAGGAGCATGGCTAACACCAATAAATTCCATACACCACTCAGAGGGAATGTGATCTTGTACTATTAACAGATGGAAGTATGTGTCTGGGGAAAAAGCTATGAGGACAGTCTTAGTCTCTATCTAGGGTGGGATCCTCCTGGTTTGGTTTCCCCATTGTGTTCCCTTGTACATCTGGGGAAAAGCTGTGAGGACAATTTTAGTCACAATCTAGGATGGCATCTTCTTGGCTTAGTTTCCTCATTGTGTTCCCTTTGAAAAGAAACATTCCTGAACCTGGTATCAATCGAGTCTGGGATGCCAGCTTGCTGAAGAACTGACCTCTCGAACA
Organism: Trichosurus vulpecula; assembly: GCF_011100635.1. Taxonomy (NCBI): domain Eukaryota; kingdom Metazoa; phylum Chordata; class Mammalia; order Diprotodontia; family Phalangeridae; genus Trichosurus; species Trichosurus vulpecula. The sequence goes on along the minus strand of NC_050577.1, from coordinate 135,793,098 downwards.
GGACCCTTGACCTCTTGGGACAGGGACAGCTTTTATGTCCAATTTCAGCAGGAAGAAGCTATGGAGCATAAGACCTTTGCCCCTTATCCCAAGATTTCGAGCCCCGTTCATTCAAGGGGGGAATGATGACATTGTCATGTGTGCCTATTTTGTGTTATGCCTGTTATACTGTTATACTGTTATGGTGTTATTGACACCAGTTATACCAAAATTCTCATTTACCTATAATGGATATGAAAGATCTAGGGGCCGAAGAGTGAGCCTTGCGGCCACTCTGGTAATGAGATGTTACGTTAAGTATTTTGTAAACGTGAAGCTCATGATGTGTTTATTTTGTGGGGATTTTGTTGTACTTAAGAAATGTCAGTACCTGTTCAGACACAAGTTGCCTATGTAATGGACGTGAAAGATCTTAGGGCTAAATGTAGTGCTAATGTGATCAAAGATCTTCCTCACTCATACATCGGGCCTCAGGTGGAGCTAGTTAAGGGAAGCTTGATTAGGGGAGGCTCGTTTGTAGGCAAGCCTACACCCTTTTGCTACTAGGTGCTAAGCTCCAGGCCACACCCTTTGCTAAGTAGATGCTAAGCCCCTGAGAGCCAAACAAGTTGTATATACCCTGTGGGTGGCCATTAAGTTCAGAGTAGAGAGAGGGCCGCTAAGAAGACAGAGCTTCGAGAAGAAGAGAGAACTGCCAGAGAGATGGAGAGACAGAGAACTGGAGGGGCCCTAAGAAATGCAAGGACTTTCAGGACACAGGCAAGCAGACAGTTAGGATTTGTGAGTGCGTGTTTACGGGAAGGCCCCAGCAGAGGGGAAGGCTATGGGATGGCTTGGCTCCTTGCTGTGATACCGTGTTTTAATTTCCTTGCTGTTACATTGAAGTGGACTTACTGATTTGGGAATACAATTGTTGCTATGTCAAATTAGAATTATTGGTTTTGGGATTTGATTCGCTGGTGTCTGAATAAATGTTTTACTTCTTCCGCCTTCTATATAGAGTCTCTTACATTTTGTGATTCCCAACTTATATAGGCATATTCATGGTCACCATTGATATCCTGAATCTTGCCTTACTGATACACCTGGCCGAGGAGAGGGGGGTGTGCAAAGTTAAAGAAAATAATCATGGCATACAAGAAACTTACAGTGTTGTAGAGGAAGTAAAATAAGGACACAGACACCAAAAATTCCTATCTCGTGCCTCCACTGTTATTACCTCTCTGTGTGTTCAGGAATAGTTGTTTTTGTGTTTGTATTTCCAACACCTGACACAGTGCATACACATAATAGACATTTATACTTTAAAATGATAGTTTACATTTATATTGTGCTTTAAGGTTTGCAAAGCACTTTATGTATATTTTCTCATTTTGTCTTTACAAAAATCTTGTCAGGTAGATGCTGTGATGTAATGGATAGAGCACTGGGCCTGAAGTCAGAAGACTTGAATTCAAATCCTGCCTCAGATACTGACTAGATGTGTAACCCTGAACAGGTCACTTCTCCCTCAGTTTCTTCAAATGTAAAATGAAGATAATAATGGCACCTCTTCCCTTGGGATGTTTTGAGGATCAAATGATACAATATTTATAAAGCATAATGGGTGAAGTAGGTGAAGTAGGATTCAAACCAGTTTACATAAATGTTGAACTGATTCTTGGATGTTGAGAAAATGCTAAAATAATTTCAACTACTGATTTATATGAAGATTTTTGATAAACAATTATACATTTTCTGTACCGTGCCACAAAATACATAATGATGTAGTGTTTCAGGTAACTTCCTCTGTTTCAGGAAATTAATAGCTGTGTGACCATGGGTAAATCACTTAACCTCTCTGTTCCTACATCCCTTAAAAATGGATAATAATACTTGTACTGTTTTTATGATTCTCAAATGAGATAGTGGTCATAAAGGGTTTTGTAAACCTAAATGCAATATACAAATATCAGTTATTATTTTGGTTTCATGTCATGTATGTGTGCGTATTTCAAAATGCATATCTATGTGTACATTCACCTACTTTGGCCTTCCCTAGATTCAATGTGTGCATATAGGATGACTTTTATTCCTGTCAGCTCTGCTTTTCCTAGATTTCCTGCCCATGAATAAAACACTTCGTGTCATATGAAGGAACTTCCCAGCTCTCTGGAAGCAGCAGAGACTTGTGTGACTTTGAAAACTAAAATGAATGTATTTCCCTGAAGATATCCTGTGGATCATGTATTTCCAATCATCCTTTAGCTCTCATCTTCCCACATCCCTGGTTTGCCGCAGGGAAGGTGTTTCTGGCTATGGTATTTTTTCTGCTAGGTTGATTCATACTGCTTGCCATCAACTCCTCAACTTTCAGTCTTCTCAGTCAGGACTTCTATTGTCAGAGAGATTTTCTGACTTCTTACACCTTCCTCCTACACCTGAAATATAGTGGTGTGCTGGTAAATGTTTTACTAGTGGCTCTTTGAAAAAAAAATTTGCTGTGAGCATTTTTAAGTTTAATCTGCCTTATTAACATTTTCTCCATTATTTTCTTAGAACTAGACAATCAACAAAATAATAAATCAAGCCCTGATTTGTAGTTTATTTCTGAAGTGTAGATGTTTATCCTGAAAATTTAACAATCAGCTCTTGTTAGTGGGCTTACATGCCTATGGGTGATCCCACACTAGGGGTTTTTTTTGTTAGTTTTTTGGGGCATTTGGGGACTAAGTGACTTGCCCATGGTCACATAGCTACTAAATGTGTGTGGCTGGATTTGAACTCACTTCCTTCTGTCTAGGGACTCTTTTTTGAGATTAAGGTTGAACTGGCTAGGGACTCTTTTTTGAGATTAAGGTTGAACTACCCCTTAGTTTCTTGTGGAGAAAAAGGGAAAGTAGGCACACAAAGGTTAACCTAAAGATGAAGGAGACACCATTGAATGCAACTAGGCATTTAGAGCTAATATGTACTCTCCTTCCTGCTCATGATTTAGTTTGCTGCATCCTTTACCTTATCTCACTCTGACCCAAAATGTCCCTGACCTAGAAGACGTAGCAACCTGAGTTTGGCTAGACTTATGGTGGGCTTTTTTTTCCCACATGTGATAAGTATGTAGTAGTTTGTACATTATGTAAATTATTGTTAATGAATCCAAGAAGATGAGGTTGGAGGTGAATCAATCACAAGTGTTTGATGCATAAATACGATGAGTGTTTTTTATTTAATTTATTTAATATATTTAGTTTTCAGCATTGATTTTCACAAGAGTTTGAATTTCAAATTTTCTCCCCATTTCTACCCTCCCCCCACTCCAAGATGGCATATATTCTGGTTGCCCTGTTCCCAAGTCAGCCCTCCCTTCTGTCACCCCACTCCATCCCAAACTCTTTTCCCTTACTTTCGTAGGGCAAGATACATTTCTTTGCTCCATTGCCTGCGTATCTTATTTCCTAGTTGCATGCAAAAACTTTTTTTTAAAGCATCTGTTTTTAAAACTTTAAACTTTGTTTAAAAACTCTCTCCTTTCCCCTCCCCCCACCCCAAGAAGGCAAGCAATTCAACATAGGCCACATGTGTATCATTATGTAAAACCCTTCCACAATACTCATGTTGTGAAAGACTAATTATATTTTGCTCCTTCCTAAACTATCCCCCTTTATTCTATTTTCTCCCTCGACCCTGTCCCTTTTCAAAAGTGTTTGCTTTTGATTACCTCCTCCCCCTATCGGTCCTCCTTATCGTTCCCCCTTCTTTATCTTCTTCCTCCTTCTTTCCTGTGGGGTAAGATGCCGAATTGAGTGTCTATATTATTCCCTCCTCAGGTCAAAAACGATGAGAGCAAGATTCACTCATTCCCCCTCACCTGGCCCATCTTCCCTTCCTACAGAACTTCTTTTTCTTGCCACTTTTATGCGAGATAATTTATCCCATTCTCTCTGTCCCTTTCTCCCTCTCTCAATATATTCCTCTCTCATCCCTTAATTTGATTTTATTTTTTTAGATATCACCTCTTCATAGTCAACTCACCCTGTGCCCTCTGTCTATACATACATATGTGTGTGTATGTGTGTGTGCGTGTATATATATATATATATATATATATATATATATATATATATATATATATATATATATATATATATTCCCTTCAGCTACCCTAATACTGAGGTCTCATGAATCATACACATCATCTTTCCATGTAGGAATGTAAACAAAACAGTTCAACTTTAGTAAGTCCCTTGTGATTTCTCTTTCTTGTTTACCTTTTCATACTTCTCTTGATTCTTCTTTGAAAGTCAAATTTTCTATTCCACTTTGGTCTTTTCACTCAGAAAGCTTGAAAGTTCTCTATTTTATTGAAAGTTCATATTTTGCCTTGGAGCATGATACTCAGTTTTGCTGGGTAGGTGATTCTTGGTTTTAATCCTAGCTCCATTGACCTCCGGAATATCATATTCCAAGCCCTTTGATCCCTTAATGTAAAGCTGCTAGATCTTGTGTTATTCTGATTGTGTTTCCACAATATTCAAATTGTTTCCTTCTGGCTGCTTGCAGTATTTTCTCCTTGGGACCTCTGGAATTTGGCGACAATATTCCTAGGAGTTTTCTTTTTGGGTTCTTTTTCAGGAGGTGATCGGTGGATTCTTTCAATTTCTATTTTATCCTCTGGCTCTAGAATATCAGGCCACTTGTCCTTGATAATTTTTTGCAAGATGATATCTAAGCTCTTTTTTTGATCATGGCTTTCAGGTAGTCCAACAATTTTTAAATTATCTCTCCTGGATGTATTTTCCAGGTCGGTTGTTTTTCCAGTGAGATATTTCGCATTGTCTTCCACTTTTTCATTCCTTTGTTTCTGTTTTATATGATGAGTGTTTCATATTTCTAGTATCATACAGTCACAAAAGTTTTCTGTCCATTTGAGTGACTTGCAGTATGCAAAATAAAGAATTTAGAGTACATTGTAAATTTTACTTCTTTCAAAAGAGCAATCTCCATTTGCCCACTCAGGTTCTAATGAGTAGTTAGACTTAGAAGAGGCTGTTTCCATTATGATTATTACAGCAGCTTGAAGAAAACCATAATATAAAGGCCTCCTTTATCCATCCATCCATTCATTCAATAACATATATTAATCACCTACTATGTACAAGGCACTCTTTTAGGCATTGAAGATATACAGACAAAATGAAAAACTGTCCCTGCTCTCAAGGACTTTACATTCTATTAAATTATACCGCACTTAAAGAGATATATAAATGTACTGTAATTGGAGGGAGAGGGATAGATAATATGCCTGCAACTAATTAAATCGAGAAGGGCTTCCTGTAGATAGTGGCACCTGAGCTAAACTTTAAAGGAAACTGGAATTCTGTGAATCTCTTGAAAAATGAGGGTTCCTTTCCCAGCATTCTGTATAGCACACAGCTGAGTCATAGACGTATATCATGACATATGTGCTGTTTCTCCTATCATCATTTGTCTACCATCACTATGATGATTCTCCATTTCTAGTTTCTGATGTAGAGCAACAACATCTCCGGGGCTCTAAAGACATAGGGAAAGTGTTTCTTGCCCCGCACTGAATTGAATATCCTTCTGTGCTAGTTCTATGTCAATTTTTGAATTTTTCTGTCTCCTTCCTCAGTGTCAAGCAATCAGTCACCATGCATTTATCCAGGATCTATTATACCACAGGCCAAACACTTGACATACAAAGACAAAAATGAAATTCCTTGTCTTTGAGGAGTTTACATTTTACTGGAGTAGTCAAATAAGTATACCTAGAGTAAATATAAAATGAATTCGAAGTAATTGTAGAAGAGAGGGTACTAGAAGCTACGGGGATCACGAAAGGATTCATGTAGAAGGGCATGCTTGTGCTGAGATTCTCCTACTTACTATGTTTTTTCTGTGCAGTTTTCTTACCCACAAAGGTGGCACGGAGGAGAATTCTGTATTTTATAATTGGGCTGTCACTCGTCCCTGCCTAATAAAAATAGTACACATATATTTGTATAGGTTTCTTAGCTTTCAAAGCACTTTCACATATTGCATATGATTTTACTTGATCATGGTAATTCTGTCAGTGAAACCAACTGCTCACACATACACATTAACTTATTTTGAAAATATTTCATTGTTTCAGTCTATTTAATTTATCTTAAAAATAGTTCTTTCCTGATCAGAATACACCTGGGGTATTGTATTCAGTTCCAGGCACCATATTTTATAAAGGATGTTGATAAGCTGAAGAATACCCAGGGGCTGAGATGTGGAGGTTTGGATGATGAAAGATTCGTGAGAAATGAGTATCTGTTAAAGGAACTGGGGTTATTTAGTCTGGAGAAGACTAAATGGCAACTAGTAACTGTTTTCAGATATTCAAAATGAGATTAGACTTGTTCTACTTGGCCTCAGAAGGAAGAACAAGAAGCAATGGATAGGCATTGAAGAGTCAAATGTAGACTTGATGAAAAGAAATAAAATACTTTCTAAGAATGAAAAGTGAAAGGAGTCAGTGAAAGAGTAATGGAAAACTGTATACAAATAGCTCTGTAAGTAGGTTGCCACACATTACCAAGCACGAACTGAGGGAGATAAATGGCATTAAGAATGCTGTGAAAGAAATGTATGACAAGAAGTTGGGCTAGTCATTCATGTGAAGAGAATAAGGGACAGCAGGACATCCTGTTGCTAGATGATCTCTCAAGATCCCTTCCAATCCTGAATTTATCATCCATGATCCTGGGTTATAAATGGAGATATTTGTTTACAAATGTATTTGGAAAATGTTTACGCTGGCTCAGAGCCCTAGGAGCTTTTGGACTAGATTGTCTTGAAGTCTTTTTCTAGCTTGAAATCTTATGATTCTATGAAGGAAAAGAATAAAGGGAGGAAGACTAAAAGGGAGAGGAGAATGGCACAGAAAATCTGACTGAATGGAAAAAAAACCAGAAGAGGATAGAGGATAGATACGGGAAAACTAGAAAAAAGGAGAGGGAGAGGGCAGAATTAAGAGCATTTGGGGAGATGGGAAGAAATATAAATATAGAGAAAATATTTAAATGAACATGTAAGGGGGGAAGCAATAGCAATATCCTATATATTTTTATCCTATGACCCTTGGAAATATTTACTGAAATTGAAATAGTAGTAGCAGAATTAACTCATAAACATTTTAAACAGTTTTAAAACCCTCACTTTGGAAGAGTATACTTTAATGTTGTTAGTCTACTTAACTCACTTCTTAAATTTTTCAAAATGTGGATTTTAGTCTATTTCTTCAGTCTATTTCCATATTAAGTAAGACATTTCACAACTCAAATGTAACTATTATTCTTCCTGCTTAATTTTCCTTGGGCACTTTTAGAAAATCAACTATTGCTTTGACCGTATTAGGATGACGTAGTTGTTGGTATTACTTTAAAAAAGACAACTAGGTACTAACTAAAAAAAATTTAATTGTAAAGTTGAGAAAATGTAGGTCTATTTAAAGCAGAGATGACAGTTGTTGAGCATGGTGATGTATCATCTTGACATGAACTGAATGAGGTAGATTAGTGACTGACACTAGCAATGTCAGAATTTACATTACCGCACACACAAACTCCATGGAAATATACTATTAGCACCCACAGTAAGCAGTGATGAGTAATGAGATAAAAATTGACAATGTCAATAGTCATAAGCCCTCACAGTCAAGAATAATGAACTACATTTGTGTACATATATGTATATTAATAGATATATACATAATGAAGCATACCTTTTATAACTTCCATCCAAATTAAATTTTATGCAGCAACAAATGCTGTATGAATACATAGGCAATTCAACTAATTTTGGAGCAGATTAAATGTAGAATGTGTTTGCTTCTGAGTACAGTGATAACAATGGCCTGATGATAATTTTTTGGAAGTGGGGATGCTTGAAAACAATCACCCTTTCACCCTATGCATGGACAGAAGGAAAATACTTTGTCTTCTTCTCTTTTTCCTGTTCTTGTTAATTGGCTTCTTTTGGTATACGTGACCTCCAAATACCCTGAACTTTAGATTAAAAAACAACTGATTTGGGGGACTTGCTAACTCATGAGTTAAGTTTTCTTTATTCCTTAGAAAGGAAATGATAGCTTCCTTAGAATTTTTTCTCTTAAGAGGAGAGTATATTAGAGAAAAAGCATTTGTGTGTAGGATAGGCATGCTTGGTTAGTAATTTTTAGCATGCAGATGTCTTCTTTTTAGTGCATACGTAAAAGTGTCTTAGAAATCATTGCTATAGGAATAAAATTTAATACACTGTTGAGAGTATGTAGCCTTTTAAATATGTCTATCTTTCACTATCATCTCATCTTCCTCCCTTCCTCCTTTACCCTTGTTATTTTGAAACAATCATACAAGTGGTAGGTCTCTCTTTGTAGGTGCCAAGGAATCTGAAATTGACAAAAGAGTTTTTACTCAGGGCTGTGGATTAGTTGGTAACCCCTGTTCTAGCAAGTTCAGAAACCTGATGTACAGCCAGAAAGAAAGCAGGGGGTGGTTGTGGAGAGAGTGAAAGTTCCTAAGTACTATTGAAATGACAAGTTGGCTGACACTGCAGTGGTTTGCCTAAGCTGTGGTAGAGAGGGGACGCTTCCAAGGGATTTGTAGAGTCCAACCACTAGTGAGCCCTAATGTATTGGAATGAAAGCTGATGAGAGACAAATAGAGGAATGAGATCCAGGAAAATTTTTAAAAGCAGTCAAAGTCTGGCAACTAAGTTAAGTATAAATATAAACATTAAAGGATTTTTTTACCTGCTCTCTCTCTCTCTCTCTCTCTCTCTCTCTCTCTCTCTCTCTCTCTCTCTCTCTCTCTCTCTCTCTCTCTCTCCCTCTCCCCCCCCCATTCTTTCTCTCCCCCCGCCACCAGTCTCTGCCTGTCTCTCTCACACACACACAGATACACAGACACCGCCCCCCACCCGTGTCTTTGTTTCTGTCTCTATTTCCATGTCTCTGCCTTGTTCTCCCTGGTATTGGAACCACTTAGCTAGATCACAGAAAATACACAAAGTTCATAATTCATTTAAATTCAGGAAATGTTTTTGATGAGTTTTTTTTTTCCAATTATGTAGTTTCTGAGGCTTCTCTTGTTCACTCTTTCCCCTCCCAAATCTATATAAGGCTATTCATTGATTAGGTTCAGATTAAGTGAGAACTGATCTGGAGATAAACCAAGTCATATAATCATAAAATGTTAGAGGTGAAAGGAACTCCAGAGACCATCTAGTTCTTACTATTGGTTGAAATAATTTCTTCCATTTCCGTTGGTGAGATAAGAAGTGGTGCTGGACCTGTGGTGTCATTAGGGTAGAGAACTCTGGTATATTGAAACTTCATGAAGATAAGTAGCCTTAGGGAGTTCCCTGCCTCATTGGGAAGTTAAATGATTAACTCAGGGTAATACAGCTTAGTTTGTATCAAAGACAAGTCTTGAACAGGTCTTCTATACATCAAGGTCAGTTTTCCATCCACTGTATCATCCAGCCTCTCATGTTCAACAGTTAATTTTTTTTTACCAGAGATATAGCCCACACTGGGGTGGGATTTCTATTTATTTATAATCAGGTCTGAATAAAATTCACTTTGATATACAAAGTGGAGTATTTGTTTGTTTTCCCCAGGATACTTTTCATGGCTGATCTATACTATTCAGTGTTAGTGATCTTAAGGAACCCAGATATATCTATTTCTAGTTTGTTAAGTTTAACATCAGTATGAACAACACAAGTCATACCATTGCTAAAAGAAATTCACATGCCATGGTTGAGGCTGGGGAAAAAGAATGGAGATTGAGGAAAATTCTTTATTCTTAAAAAGAGAGACTGAGAACGATAAAAAAACAAAGATCAAATAGGCTTGATCTTTTCTTATGTGAGCAAAGCAGCCTAAGTAGCCCATTTCGAATATGGATGGCATTTTGGGAAAGCGAAGTGCCTATTGTAGCTGTTAAGCTTTTATTGAAATGTTTCTTCTTTCAGTTACTCAATAAAATATTATTTCCAGAACAATTTGGATATTAGATTTCTATTTGGAGTTTTCTAATGGACCAATTTTATTTCAAACTGTATTTTTTAAAAAAAAATAAGTCTCCCTGTGACATCATTCCCCATATTGGATCAATTATCTGTGTGCTAAATAAACTTTAATTGAGCCATTTTAAATACGTGCAGCTGTTGTGAAGTGAAACAGGCAGGTAGTTTATCTCATTAGTATTAATTTAAATGTTCGTGGTTTTGCACATTTTTACGTGTGTAGTACATATTTTGTAGTGAAGCTGAAATTGTATTTTGTAAAAGGATAAGCAGGGCAAGGAAAAAATTGATAATGATTTATCAAACATTTGCCTCCTGGGACAAATGAAATAGAAATATTGAAATTGTGAATGCTTCTATGCAACTTTTTAAACAAGCTTAAGATGAGATGTTATTATTCTAAATGTATCTGAAATTATTTTGTTTTGTAAATGTTATTTAGTATGAAGTTCACATCTAAGCATTTGTTTTTAAATTCATGCTTACATTTTTGTATATATGTGGCATGTATTTATATATTCAGAGATATGTATGTATATATACACACATATGTTCTGGTATATTTGGTGGTTAACCTAAGTGGGATTCACTCCGTGAAAGGATAGTCATCATCAACATTTGCAGCTTCTCTAAATGTTCTTTCCACCGAGGGTACAGAAAAATAGTTTGGAAGAGTGTCTCTCTAGCCTTTATCTCACTTCTCTGGTAGCTGTTCTCTCTGGTGCCAGATTTTTCCTGATATTCAGTCTTTATGCCTAGAACTCATTTTAGATTAAAGGACATTTGGGGAACTCTATCCAATAGATTTCTTCTTTCTTTATGTCTTTAAAAGAAATCAAAGCTATTTACTTTCATACACCGCTATCTAGTATGTAGAATCTAGCTAACCAATTGTGTTTATGAATACTTTTTCTTTCATTCTGAAACTCTTAATGATTATTTGTGCAATGAAATCTAGCCTTCATGTTTGCCTTACCACATCTAGAACAAATATATTATGTGTTAAAGCAATGTGAAACAGCTATGTTCTACATCCTCTTTTTTTCTTTCATGTGGTTATAGATCAGACTTTCTTATTACATAGCCAGTAAATCAGTGAATGTTTCATTGCTACCACCACAGAGAGTATATTCTAAAGGAAGTAAGATTTATTTCACCTCCAGCCCATGAATTGATGAACAGTTCCAAATTCTTATCTCAATTAAAAAGAAATTACTCAATAGAACAAAGAAGCTCTAGCCTAATAAGACACTTTTAAAAATAGGGCAGTCATATTTATCTCCATAGTGGCACTAGGTGAATAATGGAGATGTACTGCCATTTTAAAATTTAAGATTAAAATAAAATATTTTAAAGAACTTGAATTTGAATTGGAAGGCCAAATCATACACTTGAAGTCTTTAAAAGATTTAAAAATCTGCCAGTTATAATACTATACTAACAATATAGATATGTGATAAAATTCTTTAAATGGCCAAATTTTCATTTAAGCCTGCTCCTAAAAGGCCTTAGATATTTAAAAATCATTGCTATATTATTGCGTCTAGAATTTTTTTTTTTGTGGGGAAAGAGAGGATTGGATCTTCATCAGCATAGGGGAAAAGTGATAAGAAAATTTCCTCTACCAATGTAGATATATGACTACTTGGCATTGGATTGGATATTCATCAGCAAAGGAAAAAAAAAACTGATGAGAAAATTTCCATTTAGCGTAACTTTCCATTAAGGATTTTCCTTTAGGAAAATTTCTGTTTATAATAACCAATGTTGGTTGGTTGGTTGTTGTCCTTTGTTCTTGAAGAGGACCAAAATGATGTCACTATGTTAGAGTCAAGCTGATCAGACGAATATGAGCTCGGGCACAAATAGTCCATGTGAACATTTGGGGTGGAGTCTCCAAATTTGTGCATCTCACATTTCTTTTGAGCTACTTCAGTTCTGCTTTGCTTATAGAGCACATTACCTTCTCTGATGAGGACAAGCCATGGTGGGCGGTCCTGTGCCAGTGTTTCCCATGTGCAGAGGTCTTAAGAGAGACCTTGAGAGTATCTTTGTATTGCTTCGTCTGATCACCATGTGAGCCCTTGCCCTGTGTGAATTCTCCATAAAATAGTCTTTTAGGCAAGTTTGGCATTTGAACTATGTGGCCAACCCATCAGAGTTACCCCCTCTGCAATAGAGTTTGAAAGCTTGGCAGTTTAGTTTGAGAAAGAACCTCAGTCTGGTATCTTATCCTGCCAAGTTTAACCAGTGCACATCTACATTGGTAGAGGAAATTTTCTCATCAGTTTTTCCCGAGGCCAATGAAGACCCAATCCCCTCTGGTTCCCCCCTAAAACAAAAATTCTAGCTATAATAATATGCCAATGATTTTTAAATAGCTAGGGCATTTTAGGGGCAGGGTTAAAGGAAAATTTGGCCATTTAGAGAATTTTTTGCCTTTGGCATCACAGTCTGTATGTGTTAGGACTTGAGTTTTCCTGATTCCAAAGCCAACTCTCTGCTTCGTTGTTCCTCTAGCCACACCATGACTAGAATAGCTAATATTTGCAAAAAAAAAAATCCCCTTCAAAGGAATTGCTAGTAAATGTTATATCAGAATGTATTCACTGGACAGCCTGCCTCACACATACTCTTGTGATCATATTCAACACCAGAATACATGTAATACCACCTATACTAGAGGAGCTACACTGATTACTTTGTTTGAAATACAGGTACAGAATAGTCCCATCTCAGTTACTAGGCAAATCTCTCCCCTGTTTCTTGTTTTGTCTGTCTCTTATCTACTTCCAATACATTGACAAATATTACAATGATGTCATTTAGCATAAAATACATTTAAACCTTATGTTGTTGTTCAGTCATTTTCAGTTATGTCCGACTCTTTGTGACCTCATTTGGGGTTTTCTTGACGAAGATATTGAAGTGGTTTGCCATTCCTTCTCCAGTTCATTTTACAGATGAGGAAACGGAGGCAAACAGGGTTAAGTGAGTTGCCCCAGGTCACACACCTAGTACAGGTCTTAAACTGGATTTGAATTCAGGGAAATGAGTCTTCCTGACTCCAGACTTGGCACCCTATCCACTATACCACCAAGTTGCCCCTAAATATTTTAAAATCATATTAAAAGTATATGTCTTTATTACCTATGTACCTGAATGTTTGTAGTATGTAAAGAACATTCATCTTTTAAAAAATATGTTTACTAAAGTTATTACTTGAAAATTTCTGTATAATCCAAATACTTTGTGAATATCATTTCTCACCTCAAGTATGCAATTCCCTGAGGAAAAGGATTCTCTTTTCTTCGTTTTCATTGCAAATTGATAGTGGAATAGGAATTAGAACCCAAGAGTTATTGCTTCATGTCTTGAATTACTGCTTCATGTCTTGAACTAACTACCTTGCCTCTGTTTAAAAAAAGTTACTAAAAAATAAAAGGGAAAACAATTTAGGTTAAGTTCTAAGCACTTCTTCAAAATTTTGCATGTTATATAACCTCTCATTCTCCTGGTTCTTCTATGCATTCTTTCAGAAGTGGTTAAATTAATTTCTACCTCTACACATTAATGAAAGATGAAATACAAAGGTGGAAGGTTTCTTCTTATCTTTCCTTCCATATGGTCTGAGGCAACCTCCTGAGTCATGTATACTTTCATTGTCTCCAATGTATATTGACTTCAGGGCACCAAAATATTTCCCAGGATGTTATCCTGTTATTGGCTTATGGGCTCCCCATATATTGATATGATGCATTTTGGGAAAAATTTACTTCCGCCCATGTTATTGCTTTAGATTATTCTTTTGGGATACAGAAGAGTTCAGAGTATGAAAATAAAAGAAATTTGGCCATGAGACTACTTAAAAAAATAAAATACATATTTCTACTTCCAATTTGGTGTAAGAAAGCAATATTCATTTTGGGTTTTTCTCACATGATTTTTTTTCCCTTGTTTATTTGCTACTAAGCAGAAATGGTTTTTTTCTCCCTAAATTATACTTGCATTTACTAACCTTTTGTCATATCAGCAGCAACAAAAACAATAACCTTCAGAGAGAAATGTCACACTTTTAAGAGACTAATATAGTATATGGAAAGAATTTGTATATAAGTCAGCTTCTCTCCTAAATACTTATGCACTCACTTAGCTCTCCCCACCTTAGCTCAATAGCCTCATGTCTGAGGTCCCTGACTAAAACCTTCCCTAAAATTCCCTGTACCCCAAAATTCACTCTTTATTACCTCCCTACTACCCAAAGTACCATGTTGCCGGTCCCATCAGTGTCCCTGACTTTATCTCTGTAATGTAAAATGTAAATTTTTTCTGGAATATAAACTTCTTGAGGGCTGAGGCAGTATCAATTTTTATTTTTGTATGTTTAGAACTTACTATGTTTGGGACATAGTAAGCACCTAATAAAGCTCATTTAAATGAATTGAATTATATTAGGAGAAAAGCAATCAGATAGATCTAATTCACACTTGGTGGTAAGTAGCTGATAGTCCATAATTGACCTGATACCTCCCCAAATATATTTCTATTCAATTAGAGTTATTCACTCAAATTGGTCTCTAATCAGTAGAATTTCAGGTAGAAGAAGGAAGAGACATTTTTTATGCAGGCAGTCCCTTTTGGTACTACATGATATTTTTGGTCTTGTCTATAATTGGAATAGAAAAATAAGCTGTATGTTGTGTTTATGCAAACATCACAGACAAACATGAATCTATGTTACTTATTTTATGTATGTATATGTAATACCTTCTAATACATATCAAAAAGTAATATTGTGTGAATTAAGATGTGCCGTGAGTGAACAATAGCCCATTTAATGTAACAACTACATAGAACAAATCCTGATATAATACCAGTCTATAAATTACGTGTTAGTGCCTGTCTTCCCAGACTAACGTTAAAAAGTGATTCCCTGAATCCGTTTCTAAATCTATGGTGCCATCTATGTTACATGGCTGCTTTTCTTAGCATCAACAATGGAATCTATTATAGTATTTGTTCTCACTATAGGGCAGTACCTTCCAATGATACTCCACAAATTTATTCATTGCATTGATATGGATCAGTGTCATTTTTATTAACCATAAAGATAAAAAGCACATTATTCCTATTGGTCTTGGTGGCAAAATAGTATCATGTAGACAGAAATTTCCAGATGGAGGTGTCATTCTCAAAAGTCATCACTAAGCGATTAGATAATTGTATTTATTGAAAACATATGTCTCTTATTTCTTAAGAGTCTGGGCACATGTTTTTGTTTATATTCTAATGAGTTTTTGACACATGTAAACATGCAGCTCAAGTGGAACCTGGAGGTGGGCTTGTCTAGAGAATTCTCATAAAAACATCTCAGCTGAACATTTCTTTTTTGGCAATGGGAAGATCTATAATATAACCCTGAAGTAACATATTTCCTTTGGAGGTGTAGTTTTTAGATTTAATTTTGAAAATTATATTGAATTCAATCAAAAAAATGCAATAAATAAAATAATTGGCTCATAAAAAAGCAGATAAAATCATGTATAACTTTGTATGCTTTCATTGTATGAACCCTGAATTTTTAATAAAAATTAAAACTAAAGTTTGGAGGTTTAATTCTCATTCAAGTAATCAGCCAAAATTTGTAATCAGAGGAGAGGATGCGAATATAAGAAGCATTACCACCAAAAAGAGAGTTGTATCTTTTCTGATCTGTTGGTGAGGAAGGCAAAGTGTTTCTCACCTAACTAAGTTTAGTACCAAAACTGAATAATACACTTAAGAGAAAAAAAGAAATATCCATTATCAGTTTTCCAAGGATTTTTATTTCACATCAAAATCTGCTGAAAAATTTTAAGCCAGGTAATATGATCATGAAAAAATAGGTACATGATCATGACTTTCAAAAACTTTAAATCTAATTTTTTTGAGTTTATGCTATACAGGAAAGGCAAGTTTTAAGTGTGGAATTATGAAAAGGCAACTTTGATGTTTTGTTATTGATGGTGATGATATTTGAAGTGTTTTAAGAACTAAGCCAGGGTCCTAATTCTCAGAATTCACATTGACTGAAACATTTCTGTGATACTTCTCCAGGCCAGTTCTAAATTCCTGTGTTGCAGTGAAACACTTCACATATGATTATGACTTCCAACTTGTATCTTCCAACTTGCGTTACTGGGGAACCACTGTGCCACTTCCTTTGTATATGGGACTCAATAGCTGTCAACTGAACACCCAGTGTCTGCCATGTGATATACTAATCCCTAGATAAACAATGACAAAAATAATGCAGTCCCTGCCCTCTACAAGGAGGTTGCATTTTATTGGAAGGAAAAATCATTGGACTTTCTGGTAAATATAATAGTGGGGCTTAGGTACTGTTAAGGGATCTTGTAATGATTGAGACCATGAATAGAATGCTTTGTTGCAGAAGTTATATTAGCAAATACCTAAAAATCTAAGCTTGTAAGAGTTTTTCACCAATGCTTTGAGAAATGTTCCTAGCCCTGTCTGTACAAAGTCCCTACTTATGCTGCCTCTATTCTATGGGCTAAGTCTGGCTCAGAAATTATACCCTAACTTGAAGTCTTACAACAGATGTCACTTAGGAAATTGGAGTGGGTCTAGAGAAAAAGTGGTTCTAGGTCTAAATTAGATTTAGATTTGTAAGACTTAATTAGACTCCCAGTGTTTAAGTCCTTTGTAGATATCTCTTCTATGGTCCTGTTTTTCAATTCCTTTTTCTCTTATTTATGTGTCTATATCATATATGTGTGTGTCTATGTGTATATTATATATATATATATATATATATCTCACATACATGTATCTGTATCTATGCTAAGAAAGATTAGCAGGTGCCTAGACAAGGATCTCAAAGTGATTGGAAGGGCGAGGTGGTCAATGACTTTGGAAAATGTCATTTACTACATTTGCAAAGCCATTATATATCTCTCCCTTCTTTAGTCCATTCTTTCCCCATTCTTAGGTTAAGCATTTTAACTATTCTTTCCAATGAAAAAAAGTTTTTTCCATACTTCAAGTTAACAAAACAGTCACTTAGCCATCCATGATGTAACACTGGCTTTAAGAGGCAGAGTGGTATAGGAGAGTGAAGATGCAAATTAAGGAACACCTGGGTTGCCTCTCTCTCTCTCTCTCTCTCCTTAATCTTGGGCAAGTCACTCAGTGCCCTAGATAATTCTCTAAGACTCTAACTTACATAACATTGATGATTTGAACTGACTGACTGAATGAATGAACAAAGCATTTCTTAAGTGCCTACTCAGTGCAAAGTATTATGCAAAACCCTGGGAATATAAATGGTTAAAGTAAGACCATCCCTTTCTCTCAAGTAGCTCATTTTCTAGTGGGGGAGAAAACACGGAAAGTTTTGGCTACAAGTCAGAGGAAGAAAATTCACATGGTTCTCACAGGGTACAGCAGCAAATAGTAATTCCTCTTTAATGTTATTTCCACAGTTAAAATCATATCTGTTCTGATACTGAACTACTTGACAGCTTCAAGGACAAGGTGGCAAGAACTCTGTTTTCTAGGTCTTCAGTAGCTATGGTTGTCACTCGCTAGAGCAGTTGCCAGGCTTCATTTCCACAGTGGTTGCTTCGCAGGATACTGCCTAGACTGGAAGCATCACTCCTTCCAGAATTCTTGGGCTCAAGCACTGTTTCCATGGAAGTCTGAGGTAATAAGATGGTCAAGGTGGTGGTGATGGTGGTAGTAGTTTGACAAGACTACAGGACTGGCACATATTGCCTCCTGTCTGTCCCTCAGTATGTTTGGCTGCTTCAGTAATGCTGGCTTGCCTTCCCTGTGAATGGTGGTTGATTGGCATTTGGTGGGAATGGCCCCTTCTCCACAGCAGTGGGGATACAAAAAGAAGCAAAAGATAGTCCCTGCCATCAGGAATTTGTAGTCTAATGGGAGCAACAGCAAGCAAACAAATATGCATAAACAAGCTATGTATAAGATAAATAGGAAGTAAATAAGAGAAGGAAGACACTAGAATTAAGAGTGGTTGGGAAAGTAGCCTGTAGAGTATGAGATTTTAGTTAAGACCTAAAGGAAGCCAATAGGCAGAAATAAGGAAGAAGAGAATTCCAGGCTTGGGAGACTGCCAGAGAATATGCCCAGACTTGAGAGCTGGAATGTCTTCTTCTTTCATGGGTCAGAAAGGAGGCCAGTGTCACTAAAGAGTACAAAAGTTGTTTCCCCAGAAGATGCCTGTGAGGGCTGAGCCCCCAAGTATGATCAGTGGTCTGGGCAATGCTGCCACTCGGTAAAGGGAGTTTCCTTACGTGAACTAATGAAATCACAGGTCCAAAAAACTCAAATCATAGCATTTTGAGCTAGAAGGAGCCATAGCAATTATCTAGTGCTAGCACTCTCACTTTTCCGATCAAAGAATCATCACTTGAGAGTTAGAAAGGATAGTAGAGATGTTGTAGCCAATCCTCTCATCCTATGAATAAGGAAACTGATGTCTAGTAACTTTATATGGTTTGTCTAGTGTCACATAGGTAGTAAGTAGGAAAACTAAGTTTTGAACTTAGTTATTTGTAATCTAAAGCCAGTATTCTTTCTACTCTTGCATTTCAATTTAGAAAATATTTCTGCATAAAATTTCAGCACTTTGATTCTCTAACCTATGCTCAGCAGATACTTACAGACACATATATCCTTTTTTAGTCATCACTGGGACATCTTGACTTTTCTTTAACACCACCAGTTGTAGGAGTGTAGGATCATAGTATTATAGATGCAGCTCTGGAAAGGACCTTAAAGCCATTGAATCTAACCTCTTGTTTTGCAGAGTAGGAAATCGAATCTCAGAAAGGTTAAGTGACTTGACCAGGCTTGCACAACTAGTAAGTGCTTGAGGTAGGACTGCACCTCAGGTCTCCAAGAAACCAAGATCAGCTGTCAGTCCATTGGCCTCCTATACTAACAATATCAATGATTATTTTAAAAAGTGTATGTCAAGGCATACAGTACTCTGCCTAGTGTCCCTTACATAATCATGACCTCACTCTTCTCTTTACATTCCTTTACATTTTTTTCTAATAGCTTCATTTCATCACTAACAATCCATAAATATATTCCAGTGGGAAATCATGAGGCAGGACCCAACTGATTGTTCGAACTGAACAAAATGAAAAAGTTTTGTAAAGTTCTGACATTTTAAAATATAATTTTTATTTCTTTTTATTAGCGTAGTAGTCTAGCCATGATGATGGGCACTGAAAGGACGAAATATAATGCCATGAAAGAAGATTTCTTTCTGATATTTCTAATTGGGAATGAAAGGACCTGCCAGAAAGCCTATGAGGAAACATGTTCTCATGAAATGAATTGCTTGATTTTCTAAGGCTCAAGTAGTTAATAAAAACATTCCAATATAGAATCACTAGCCAGCATTTTGTTTTGCTTCAAGATGTTTCTATTCACACTCTATTCCTTGTTTTACAGTTTTTTTCTCTTCCTAGCCCTCCTTTGCCTTTCTTTTATATTTATGGTAGAGGTAGAAGCATATTTAATGCATTTTTACAAGAAACATAAGATTGTCTCTTGAAGAACCATTCTCCAGCGTTACTCCTTATGCATATAGTTGCCTACTGGGAAAAATTCTGATTTCTTAACCTGGAATTCAAGGCCCTCTACACTCTGGTGCCCCCAGAATTGCCACCTTTACAGTTTTATTTCATCGTCCTGCCCTCTACATTCTAAATTAGATTACCTGCCATGTTCCAAACTCATGCCTTATGTTTTCCTATCTCTGTGTCTTTCCTTACAAGGAAAGTGCTCTCGTCTTCCCTCCATTCCCTCTCTTCCCATCTGGTGAATTCGTATATCTCTTTTAAAGTTCCCTCCCCCCAAGTTGATAATGACCTTTTCCTTCCTCAGAACTCTTAAAAGAAGGTATACCTCTCATGTTTTTACCGTGTGTTATTTTGTATTTCAGTTAGGTTTCCTTACTAGACTGTAAGTTTTATATTGTTCCCAGCACCCTGCAGTGTTTTGCTTACAGTAGATGTTTTTTAAAGTGTCTGTTGAATTCGCTTGAACAATACAAATGACAAACAAACTCAGTAAAATATTTTAAAATAAAAATTCATTATTAAAATAAAAGAATTGGTAACAGAACCACTAGCAGATGCTCAGGAAAAGCCACACAAAACACATGTGGAGGAAGTAACAGTGAGCCCTGAAATGAGCATTTGAAAACCAATTCAGTTCCTAGTTATACATCAGGGTTGGAGAAGAAATCTTAGCGAGAGACCTTCAACTTCAAAACACAAAGACCTCTGTATACCACTCTATGGGAGAAGAAAAATATCCCAAGACTACAGAAGACAGTATTAGAGAAGAAGTCATCCAGATAGGGAAATGGGTAGGGCCAAGCCTGGGACGACCTTACCTGGGGATGCATTCTTT